>NC_079476.1:17310921-17613951 GCF_026230105.1 Diorhabda sublineata
GTTGAGATTAGTGACTAGTTTTATGAAAAACGAGCCTATTAGGTAGACAGCCATCCATTCCATCGCCAAACCTCATCTTAGTGACACTAATCGATCCTCTACGTCATGATTTATTTTTTCAGTCAAAGATACCTCAACCCGTTAAGAAGACAAGCATTCATGGAGATTAAACAGCCTCTACGTAATGATTTATTGTGTTATTCAAATCAATCAACATGTTGGGTAGACAACTATTCATTCCATAACTAAATGTCTAAATGTCGTTTAAATTTTCCATTTCCCCTTTTCAATTCTTTAAACTTACTAGAAAACACACATACACCTTTTCACTTTTCATGCCATCTTGAATAGAAATTACTCAGATAAAGTATATTATTATGAAAATCAAATGGTGAACAGAAGAACAAAAAGAATTTTAATCAATACAAACCAAAGAAAAAACTCACAAGCAAGACGTAAACATCAGCCTACTCTATAGGACATTTGCTTACAATTTTTAAATCAATCATTAGTTTTGGTCTTTTTAACTTCATGTTTGGTATCAATTTCAATAAATTTTAATTATTAAGTAAAAGTTTTACATTCTTAGATCTCACCTCTACTTTTCGCGTTGTAACTATGGATATAGTTAGCCATTTGAGGACACATACATTCCGAATTATAAACTATATCAGCTGGCAAAGCTGGCGGTGGACAAATACATTTAACAGGCATATTATCCATTAATACCGAGTGATCTAAAGCCATGGATATATCCGTATCTTGCATTGTACAGTTATCAGTGGCTAATATAGATTGATCACAATCGGTTGTCAATGGCTGATCTTCTGTAACGGTTTTATCCTAAAAATGAAAGAAACAAATTTTTGCAACAATATAGTTCAATTCAATCAAAAAAACGTTCATTGTCTGTATAATATAATAAACATAATATATATTATAAAGATAATAGTTCTGCATCGTTTTAGTGGATATAACTTCATTGATTTGTTTAGAAAAATAACTGGACGAAAATGTTATCAATTTGAAATAGGCCGCCAAAAGCAGAAAAGAAACTGTAGGTGCCATATGCATTTAGTACAACGAATGAAGCCAGAGATAGCGCAGGAACGGAAACTCGAGTTAGTTGTCTAAAGCATATATGTAATACTTCTATATGGACAATTCCTATATGTAGAAGGTGTTCCGACTAAATGAAACAAATAGTGTATCGTTCTATCTCTCCTCCGAGCACTTCAGTTAGTTCTGCGCATCTTTTGCGAGCATGAAGCATGCGCAGTATATATAAAGTGTCTCGAACGAGAGAGAAAATGAATATTGTCGGCATCCGTTTTTTCCCATACCAACTGTCCGTATAGGAGTATTACATATATGGTCTAAAGGCGGTGGTTGATCTATAGTTCTATGTAAGTAGTTTTCGAAAAATTGGATTGGGTTAAGCCAATCACGAATAGAATGCTATTTAAGTTGTTTACCGATACTTGAAAAATTCATCTTGGTCAAAAAATGGAGTCAAATCACGAACAATTTTGTTCGATGAGTTCTCTAGCGGCCATGTTTTGCTGGTTTACAGAATTCAATCGTGGCTGCACTTTGTTATAGGATGAATTTTGTGAAGGTCGTCCAAAGCGGCTGTTGTGCCAGAAAACATCGATGCTGTGCGTAAACTGATATTGAAGGATCGTCAAGTGACATAATGTGATATTGAGGCATACTTGGGGATTAGCTTCACTCGCATACATTCAATATTGCATGTACATTTGAGTGTTAAAAATATTTGTTTAAATTGGATACCGCATACCACTCTAAAAAGCTATTTCGATTGGAGCAACGAAGACGTCTACGAGATCGTAAACAGGCGACGAATAAAGAATCTGTAAATATGAACCCAAAAATAAACAACAATCGACTCTATGGGTCTTTAAAGACGAGCAAAATTCAACAAAAGTTGTTCACACTTGAAGCTTTTCGAAGTAAATTGTACCCTGTTTTTTCGGAATAACTGGACATGTCGCCACCGTTCTATGCAAGCAATGTAGAATGGTCAATATTGAATGGTACAGAATAATACATCGGCATTTATTTTCCAAAAGTGTTCGACAAAATTAGGGAAACCAATCGCAGAAGACGATCTCCATCACGACAATGCGAGCTGTCACACATCAGTTCAAACAATAACGTTTTTGAACAGTCAAAATAATGAATTGATGGGTCATCCAACGTACAGTCCTTGTTTGGCACCCAATGATTTTTTCTTATTCCCGCAGATCAAAAATAGAGAGGTCAATGTTTTTCTATATCTTAAGAAGCGGTTGACGCGTTCAAATACATATTTGGGAGGTAGCTCCATCGGAATGGAAAAAATGGTTCGACAATTGATTGAAAAGCATGCAAAAGAGTTGGATTCAAGATAACCGGATGTGGTGAAATGTGCTTTAAATTTGTGTAATGCTATAAGCTCCTTTGATAGTTTTGTTATCGAATTATGTACCTTTATCTAAAACAATTAATTGTGGAACTCCAAACGAGGTGAAATATTTTACTTATAATAACAGCTGCTTTAGAAGGAATGTGCGAATTTTGTAAATGCTTCTATTGAAGTTAGATAAGATTTTCCGTCGTAAACAAAAACGTCGATGTGTATAATTTGGAATGGTTTTGATGCAGTTTTAGTTAACATTAGAGGAACAGAAGGTTTTTGTCTAGCATATTTACTTTTTGATGTAATTAGTAATAGTTCTTTTTTCATGTTTTCCAATAGTAGTTTACTTTTAATTTTTCGATGGTTCTTGAGTTCCTCTCCATCCTACGTACAGTCCTTTTTTGACACCCAATGATTTCTTCTTATGCCCTTAGATTAAAAATGGTCTATACCTGAAGAAGCGGGTGATGTATTCAAATCACATGTTTTGGAGGTATCTCAATCGGAGGTGTGTTGATTTTAATGGAGAATTGTTTGAAAGACACTAGAAACTATATCTAATTATAAATATTTGTATTTATTTATCTATACTAGCTTTTATCCGCGGCTTCGCTCGCATCGAATCCATTAAATAAGTATCAGAAATCATTATAATAGAAAAGAACGAACTCTGTAGCTATATAAGAACCTGAGATATAGATCTTTGAATGTAGAAAAATTGCCAAAAACCTACAAAAATCCATAACTCCACATTGAATGTCCGCGCCTAGCTCCTCTCCAATACAACCGATTTAATAGTTCAAAAACTCAAAAGAAAGAAGGTGTTTCAGCGAGTGTTCTTAAACTAAAACGAAGTCTCCATCTTGAATAGAACCTGAGATATTAAGGATAGAACGTGTGTATGTGAAAAACTCCCATAAGTAATGTACAGGGGGAAATCGCATTTGAGTATAGCTTGAGAATGGTGAAAATTAAATGAAATCCGATGGTTGATGGCTGATCT
Organism: Diorhabda sublineata; assembly: GCF_026230105.1. Lineage (NCBI taxonomy): Eukaryota > Metazoa > Arthropoda > Insecta > Coleoptera > Chrysomelidae > Diorhabda > Diorhabda sublineata. Next base: position 17,314,347 of record NC_079476.1, read on the forward strand.
ATGGATCAATACCTTTCATTAAAAAAAAATTAAGCAAATCTGTTGGGTAGAATGCCTGAACGGACTCGGAATGGTTCAATTTTTTTAATATATAAATCAATACTATCATATATCAATACTAGCAACCCTCGTTAAAAGTCCTAAATTTACAGATGAAATTAAAACTGAAGTAATACATATAAAATATTTTTGTATGTCATTTCAACGACATTTCAGTTTTGAATTAAGTAAAATAGCAGATTATTAATTAGAATATTCTTTTTTCTTCTATAATAGGTCTAACGCCTGTTACTTCTTCGATATCTTTCCTCATCGTGGCTCTAGATTGTCTCACCTTTTTTGAGGTCGACCTCTACTTGATGTTCCAATTCACTCCTTGCTGATATTTTACTTATATATTGGTTCCATTGTTTTTAGTCGAATTTTTCCTGTTTAAGCTACAATTCTTATTTTCGTCTCTCGAGCAATTGCTATGGGTCCGATTGGGTTCAAAATTAGCATACATGGCTTTTTTGGCGGCGGATTGATGTTATTAGAGTTTGGTTGAAAACAAATGGATATTTCGAGGGGTCGCAGTGCAAAAAAAGTAGTTTTTGACCTTTGCTCATCTCTGCAGGTCAATCGAAAAGCGACTGAAAAATGAAATTTCACATGTAGGTTCAATTAGTTAAATGACAGATGATTTCCTGTCTAAGGTCGAAACTTTCCATTTCCACCCCTCTCCATTAGATGGTTATTTTTGTTATATTTTCTTATTTTTTGGCCAGTAAAAGTTTAACTAGAGGGTTCGAACTTCGCATTCAAGTAGGGGTGATGTTGAAGAATTGTCTTTCTTAAGTTCAAAGTTTTCTTCTTCAGTTCTTCTAGCACAAAACGCCCGAAATCATTTTGATCGTTGTAATTGTTCAACTGGACCGCCTCCTTTTTAATGAATAATACGAGTATGATCGTTGCTAGGGTGATTTTTTTTACTTCCCATTTTCGAAATTTCTTGTCATTATGACAATTTTTTCTTTGTTGTCAATTGGAATTGAACAAGAGTGTTCGAGACCACCGGATCTATTGAAATTATGAATTTTCATTCGAGAGAGAGAGAGAGAGAGAGAGAGAGAGAGAGAGAGAGAGTTAACTTGTGAAATGAAAAGTTATTGAGGAATAGCAAATTTTCCATATAAAGAAATAAGATTGAGAATTGATATCATTTCCAAGATATTCATTTTATGGAAAGATTTGTTTGGGTATTAGTTAAATTCTTCATTCGACTTTCGTGATGGAGCTCAGCTGCTCACGGCTTTTTTTATGCTGTGATACTCATTCGTTAATACATCATTTCTGTGGTCTCCAAGAGCTGTTTCGTATTTGATGTTTTTGTTCTTCTTTGTGATGTGTAGATCATTATAGGTCTGATCGTTGCTTCCTAAATTCGTGCCTTTGTTTATTGTCTTGATCTTGCCTTGTCTTCTATATCTCCATAACAGGTTATGTCAATTCCAAGGTAATTGGAGTTCATTCTCTGTTGTACGTACTATTCGACCTTCTATTTCTAATTTGCGTATTATATAGTTAAAATAAATGAAAAGATTTATTTTCTCACTTACCTCATTGTTAGAATGATCTATTTTATGATCACCAGTTTCGTTGGTGTAAGCCGATTCATCATCAGCACTACTATGTTCTAAATGTGGTGTAGTGGGTCCCATAAGCTCAATTACTGTTTTCAGTTCGTTTTTAACTTTATCCAAAGATTTTTCACGACCAATATCTTGTCCACTCAATAAAGAAGATGAATCTAGGTATAAAATATTATATTTATTTGTAAGCGGTAGACATTAGAGTGGTTTTATTTTAGTATAAGGGGCAAGCGTTTTACAAATGATCTATGTACCATTAAAAAAGGGGATTTTGGTCTATCCCAAAAAGAAATATTACAAATTGTAGTTTATCATATCCAAGAAAATCATATAAAACCATGGTTTAATGATAGTAAGTCAGGAGACGATTGGTTAGAAAAAAATGTCGATCAAATATTTTTATACAAGAAAGCTATAACTGAATTTTGTTTATAAAAACATCCATCCCAAATTTCGAATTTGGATAAAGCAGCTTTTGTTTTGTTAACGTTGAGAGTTTATATAATGGATCGCCATGAGATTAAAACCCAAGTTGGATAATTTATTTTTACATTATGGAATTTGTAAGTATATTCTGTAAACATTCATCGTCTAGGTGTAAACCTACAAATTTTAATGTTTCCTCTTCAGTCCACTTAATTTTTAGTTTCCAGGTAAATAAACTGAAAACCAACAAAACAATTAACCACAAGACAAATTTTTAAACTCTGAACTGAACAGAAAACAAACATTTCGCTGAGGCAAATTGTGGCGGAGACGGTAGCTACTGGGCCAAGCAAAACGCTTCTCAACCAAACCACTCGACTTGGCAACTCTCCGGTTTTGCCGGCTCGCTCAATCTACTCGACCCTTTTAGGCAGCTGATTCAAACGGTACCGTATCAGCGTGCCCGACGACGAACGTTCCGAGATATAATTGGTAAAGTTCACCAAGTGGTACTGGACGAATGTCAAATAATGTTAGAAAGATAAAAGAGGATAAAGGCATATGATTTGCTATATTGTGACTAAAGAATTATGTACACGTAATCTATCCGCGCTTTCAATATCGGTTTTGCTCACTTTGGACCAAAACGAACATTCCCCAGGCACTATTGAGGCATTCCTGAAACGAAAAAATCAGTCAAAATTGCGAACTCGCTCCAAATAAGTCATGGGGTTGTACTCAATGACTATCTTCAAGAAGTTAGACGAAAAACAGTAAAAAAATTGCAATAAACGACCGCAGTCGAAGAAAAAGAAAGTGCTTGACTATCAGGATAATACACCTTCTGACAGCCACCACCCACAGCATATTCTCCAGACTTTTTCCTGTAAACTTAACTTTCATATACAGGTGTGAGATCAGGACTTTACAAGCATTTAAAACACTTTCAGCGTATCAGAAATTCTTTTCAAGTGTATTATTGTTATTATTTTTATAATTTTCTTTAATTTCTTATATCTTAGACCTTTTGATATACTAATGCATCTAAATGTTTTTGATTTTAGGTTTCTTCTGTTTTAAAATTAGTTGTTTTGATAACTTTTAAAAGAAAGATAAATTTTGACTTTTCGACTTTTTTTAAGTCTACATCTCAAATATATAGCAAGGAAAAATTAATTTTTTTTCATTAGACCAAAGTTCTAAGTTTTATCCTTATTTTGATATTCATAATGAAGGTGACGTTTAAATCAATATAAATAAGCAAATTGTCAGTGTCAATATCATATTTTGATAGAGATTTAAAAAAAAGTCGAAAAGTCAAAATTTATCTTTCTTTTAAAAATTATTAAAAAAACTAATTTTAAAGCAGAAGAGACCTAAAATCAAGAACATTTAGATGCATTAATTTTTATAACTATATATAATTCCTTACGTGCCTAACACGTGTCCTTAATAGACGTTAAAGTTCAGGTTAGGCAGTTGAAAGAATTCTACTAATATTTCGTTTGATCATACCTTTGGATTTTGTTGTACTGTGGGACATATCAGAATCGGTCACAACATTAACGCCTTGATCTCTTGATTTTTTTCTAATTTTATCCACCGACATATCTTGTGAAATGTAGATTCTTATTTAATAATTATTTATTGGAAATATTATGATAAAATACATTATAAAGTATAATATAAAAGTATATAATATAATATTGACAGTGGGGTCAATAACTTCAATTATTGACATTTATTTAATACAATGTCAAGCTGACACCAATTACTACTAATTTAATTACTAGATCAATTTCCACTGTTGTGTCAAAGTTTATTAAACATGAAAGTACTTTTTAAGGTTATAAATCGATAACCTATTGGCATCTGAAAGGTACAAGAACAAATTTAAAGTTTTAGGTGGAGTTGATCCTTTTTCCCATTTGTTAGAGCGCTTGTAGACGACAGTTTTTTTCACCGGACAACGGACCGTGTTTTTTGCCGGATTCGCGGTGGTTTATAATTTATAAGGGATAAGTGTACGTGCATCTAACATCGATCCGGCGAACAATATACGCCGGATGCACCACCGCTTTCTCTCGGCGCGACGGACACCGTTCCGGTGTAAAGCTATGTCCTAGGTGAACACGATCGCTGCGGTGCGGACGGAGCGGTGCGGGCGGAGCGATACGTGCGTTGCGAGGAACGTTTACGACAAAACGAAGAAGATCAAATGAACAGGTCCAGCATAAACACGTGGTGCATCAAATTCGCCCGCGAATGGATCGACGTATCGCACGCATTGGTTTTAATTTAAAACGTGTTTTATTTTCACCGCAGCTCTCGTCCGATGTCCGCCATGGAAGCGCTGATTTCTGAAGTAGAAAGGAGAAATATTTTGTGGAATAAAAAAATCCACGGTACATGGATCGGTTGCTTGATGTTTTTCAAATGTGGCTCGAAACTTGTTTCTTTCCTTTTTAAATGATGCGGACAAAAATCTAGTTCCCTATTCATTTCTATGATTTTAACGATAATGATAATATTACACATACATTTAAATTCTGTTTAAATAAAAGTATTTGCAGAAGGGGTATCTCTCAACTTTTCGGCTTCTCTCGATGGACGGTTGTTGGCTCTAGAAATGCGTAAAGAATTATTAATATTATTACTAAGGTTGGCGCCTTTATAATCTTGCAAGTTGTTCAAAATCGAGTCTTTCTCCATGTCTATTATAATATTGTGCAAAATGCAAATTGCTTTTGAAATATGAACCGCATTTTCTACCTTGGTCTCTATAGATTTTAACAAAATTCTAAATTTAGCAGAACATATGCCAAAAGTGCATTCCACAGTCATTCTGGCACGTGATGAACGGTAATTGTAATAAGAGGCAGGTTCATTATTTTGTAGTCGCCTTGTAGGAAATGATTTTAATAGATAGGTTCTTAGTGGGAACGCGTCATCTCCTATGAATACAAAAGGACTAACCTGCTCAGAGTTGGGTAACTTTTGACTTTTTGGTAAAGGTAAAATGCCGTTTTCGATGTTTTGATAAATCGGTGAATTTAAAAATACTCCGGCACCGCTATCTTTTCCATAGGCACCCACATCAATCATTAAAAAACGATAATTTGCATTCACAACTGCCATTAGTACTATAGAAAAAAATTCTTGTAATTATAAAACATGCTGCCCGATTTTGAAGGACATTTAATTCTTATGTGCTTTTCTTCGATACTGCCTAAACATTTTGGAAAGTTCCACTTTTTGAAATACTGTGCTGCAACATTTTCAAAATCTCTAACGGTAGGCACAGACATATGTATTCTCTGAAGTGCGTCCCAAAGAGCCTTGCAAACTTCTATTACTATAGACGCAACTGATGACTTTGATATGCGAAATGTAAAGGCAATTTGCTTAAAAGCGAGTCCAGTAGATAGGTACCTGAAACAAAACATAGCATAATTATTTATACAAGATTTCTCTTTCAGAAGACGAAGCAAAAAGAAAATGGCGCAATTTACGAGATCAATTAGCGAAAGAATTAAAAAAACTTCGTGAACCTCGTTCAAGCGACCCCTCAGATGAAGCTGGATATTACACAGGAAAATGGCAGTATTTTGCCAGTCTACAGTTCTTGAAGGGTATAGTAGCTCCGAGAAGTACGGAAGGAAATCTGTTTCATATTGAAGCCTCACAAGAATCGCAGAACTCTTTGCTTGAAACTGAGGACATTGAAGGTGAACAGTCTTCAGACGTAAATTTTAGTAATTTGGATTTTTCATGTGGGTGTTACTGCCGATGATTCACAAGCGAGTGGAATTGTCGATGTTTCAGAAGGAATTGTCACTGCTGATGTTACACAAGAGAACCCAACGGCCAATGTTCCACAAGTAGGTGCTAAGGATGGTATTTCACAAGTCAATACGAACAGTGGTGGTTTACGAGTAAATGAAAATCAAAGACAGCTTGTATCTAAATAAAAAAACACGCCATTACAGAGTACAGGTACCACGTGAAAAGAAAGAAGATGTAGAACAACAATTATTAAATATAGAGGCAAAAAAACTTGCTCTACTTGAAACACCGGAAGACGAGAATTCTCTATTCCTGAGGTCCCTCCTGCCATATTTCCAAAAAATGGATCCGCTGCAGCAACTACGTGTAAGAAACAAATTCCAAGACATATTAATCCAAGAAATGTCACCTGCGTCTACCAGTTCTCACTCCGAAAATATTCATTTTCGTCATCACTACTCAACTGCTGTATCATCAGTGGCCTCGTCGACCTATTCGAATATTTCTTCACCTCCGTCATCTGCAGACTCAACCTATTTGGCAACTCATTTTCAGAATATGTACCCTCTTTGGTTAAATTAAACTGTTAATCGGCAAATTATAATAAAAACACTAAAAAATAAATATCCTACTGTACATTACTTACCTTAAGGTTAACAAAAGCCTTTCTTCGATAGAAATCGGTCTTTGAAAATTCGTTGTGCAATGATAACAGACACTGCGTATTTTTTCAAAAATATAATCAAATGTTTTTATTGCTATTCTGATGTACTGGCGAAAAGCACTTTCATCTACTCGTAACTCAAGATTTAGATGGTCAAATTCACCGTAAACTACCCTATTTCTATAGATTCTATGAGTAGTCTTTCTATTTTCACGCCTTTTTTTCAGCTTCGGTAATAATCTCAGTTTCAATAAACTGTTTTCTATAAATAATATCGAACGTGTTGTCGTCGTAGCCATCGTTGTTGGACTAATCCGACGTACTATAATTTGGCACCTATGTTTAAAATCGCGTTTTATCGCACCACAGCACCCGTGGACATAGCGTAAGAAAGTGCGGTCATCCACTACATTGTATAGGTGCGTGTTGACGCTGCCGAATATATTGCCTGTTTTGTGTTATTTTATTATACATATATTGCTGTTAATAAAAGTTGAAAGGTTTCTTCCTTTATCAGAAAGTAATTTTAAAATTCAGTTTCATCTTCTTCCAACTGCCTGAAAAGTGTATGAATTGCACCATATTCTTCCCTTTCCAATAATATAGGATGCACCCGCAATGATCTTTTACGTTTTTCTATTTCTATTTGTTTCTTTTTGTACAAATAGTAGGCCAATACGAGTTTTTTTTATTATTAATTTCACACGTGCGTAATGTCTGACTACCAGTTCAAAACCATTAACTAGCGCATCTAAAACGGCAGCCCCAGGTAACATCCATCCGGTAAAAAAATATATGTATACAAGTATAGTCGTTTATTGACGATCCGTTCTCCGGTGAAAAAGACGGACGTCTTCAAGAGCTCTTAGCGTCCTTTTGAGTAGTGAGGTAGTTTTAGAATAATCAAAACACAACATCAAAAATCAATCGGTAATAAAATTTCTTTAAAATACACTAAAGTAGTTGAGGAAGCTTATCCACCAATTAAAGGGTCTATAAAAGCCTCTGGGTATGATCTAAAAAGTGCGTACGACGTCGTTGTACCTGCCAGGGGTAAAGCCTTAGTAGACACTGGGTTAAAAATCGAATTATCTAAAGGTTGTAGTGGAAAAATCGCCCCGAGATTGGGGTTAGTTGTTAAGAACTTCATATATGTGGGGGTGGAGTTATAGATGAAGATTACCGGAGTGTTTTGAAAGATGTTTTATTTAATCATTCAGATAAAGAGTTCGGAGTTAAAAGTGGCGATAGTATTGCTCAGTTGATTTGTGAGAGGATCTTCTACCTCGAGTTAGAGGAAGTTAAGGAATTCATGACACCGAACGTGGGGAAGGCGGTTTTGGTTCAACAGGAACACAGTAAATTCATAATATAATGTTGATATTTTCATTAGAAGAAAAAAGCTTTAGTCAGAATATTATTCATTTCTCAAAATTTTCCAATATACTTGCTTTTCAGATTATTTTTGCCGCTTATCTACACTTAGTAGCACACGACTGTATAGTCGAAAACAAAAAACCCAACAGAGCCACGTTTCCGAGAGGAAATTTTTACTTCCTCAAGTAGCAATTCTCAAGAAGTCCTTTTGCAATAAACCTGGGAATAATAAGATCTAAAATTCAACAAGTAACTTTACAAACCACACAGAAACGTAGTAAGGATTCTTCCACGAAGCATAGAAGGTCTACTTAACCAAATCTAACAGACTGTCTTCTAACGTCACAAATTACGCGAAATTACTTCACTTTATAGTGAAAAGTATTGTTATTTTAAGTGGGTTTGGGTTTTTTGTTGAGAAATGATGAAGTCCAAAGTAGACAAAATGTTCAGTTTATTGCACAGAGTTTCAAAAGGTACCTTTTGATTCGTTTGACAATACTTGTTTAGATTAACAAAACTCTTGCTAAACAATCGTTGGATTGTTGCTCGATACTTAACAATTCTTGAGATTACAAATTGAAGCACGTTTGCCTGTCGCCATTTCGCTTTTTCGCTGTCGCGTAAATATATCACAAAATGCTTATCGCCTGCCAAATTAACTAAATTAAAAATTAACATGAACAAGGTTACCAGCTTTGACTCTTTATAAAACAAAATTGAGTGAGGTAACGATAGGGTCAAGGTTGAGATATGTCGGGTCAGCTGTCAATTTGATCAATTCTCAACAAAATGTCATTTCGTTAGGTGAATAAAATCTGAGTAGGTTCTTAAGTTAAGAAATTGTGAAACATTAGTAACGAACCAAAAAAATTAAAGCCGAGCAATATACCAATTCAAAAGATTAAAGAAATATTAATTGGATTTAATATGATCGTTGTTTTTGGCAATATTAGAAATATGGAAGCTTTCATATGATGGCTACACGCTTGTTGTAATTTGTGACAGCAGAAAATTGGATTGTTTGGGATTGTAGAAAGCAGACCGTCCCATGCCTTGTGGCAGGGTCTTTGGAAACTTACGGAAAAAGCATTTATTTACCCCACGGTGGTCATTTTTGAATGGGCATAAGTTGTTTTTGATAATTCATTAGATTTCTCAATACAGCGCTTGTCTGAATTCAAAAGAGCGTTCTGCATTGACTGCATTTGTTTGACCAACTCAATCCGGCAGCTCTTCTCTCTCCCTGATACTACACTGCAATAATGTTTTGTTTTTTGCATGAATATTTTGTTGAGACTAATCGATTGGTTAAAGAATGTTGTAATTTGAAACATAGAATCGAATAAAAAATTGTCTGCAAAGTTCTATAATAGTAGATTTCTTTTTTTTCTTGATTATTTTGCCTCCGATTGACAGTTAATTGATAGTGAAGTTATTTTACTGTCAATAATTAATAATTTTCACATAATTTATTATTAATATATTATAATGTTTAGAAAGAAAGCAAGTAATACGGACAAAAATACGAATCGTAGGAAAAAACCATGTAATTTCACAGAAAAAGACTTACGTCAACCGCAAATTTTAGAAGAACTAATTGCCACACAACTTTCAGAAGAACTTATGAATAAGTTCAAAATTAATAAGAAAAAGAGGGAAAAGCTGCTTCAATTTCAAGTAAAACATAAATTATTTTGTTATCATAAGTCTAGATATGTAAAATTTTGAAAATCATTATATTTTTCACTCAATTTTTTTTTAAATTAAAGTAGGACGCTAAGTAAAGGAGTTGGACGCATAATTTCTGCTCAACAATGATATAAGTGAGTTAGTTATAGAAAGAAAGCTAGTGGAGTTTTCCTTCCAAAATTAAAATTAAACTATGAGGTCCGTAAAATAAGAATTTTCACAATGAAAAACATGATTACTGGCATTGAATAATATAAATTTAGAAAAATTAAAGTTACCTTTATTTTCAACCAATAACATTTATGCCTAAGTCCACGGCAACGTCACGCAGATAGCGGAAAACCTCTTCTTTCAGTTCTTCAACGGTTGATTTGCGTCTTTCCCAAGTATTTGTTTTCGTTTGTCCTGATAGATACGCTCTCCAATTGTGAGCCTGTCTCTACTCTTATTTTGAATCGCGCGCCGAAGGTTCTTCAACGTCTTAAGTTGCGATCCACATTAATTATTGTGCCCGTAGACAGGAATTTGCACAACAACAACCCTTTCTGGCCACAAAAGACACTTGGTATTACTTTGCCGGCAGATAGAATTTACTTCTTCTGCTTCGGCTAGCTTGGATGTTTCCACTAACGGGATTGCTTTTTTGATTCCGTTAGCAGTTAGTGGACCCAGGTCTTGTCCCCAGTAACAACAGTAACCAGAAATTTCTCGCCATCGGCTTCGTAGGCATGAAGAAATTCGTGGGCCGCTTCTACAGGTTACCGTTTGTTGTCATCCGTCCGCATTTTCGAGACCCAGCTTAAACAAACTTTGGCATGCTTTTAGACAGTCTTCGACTTTTACAATCACTGGTTGTCTGTATGTCTGTCATCCATTTGCGCACATGCTGCACTCTCACAATTTTTCCCATAAACCTCACACAGTTGGGAACTTTTTTGCACCCAAAAAAAGGAATTATAGAGCGTAATTTGCATCTGGTGTGAGGATCAAATTGAAGCTTCATCTTTCATTGCGGGAAACATCCCAACTCAAGCCGTGCATGGGAAACACTCCTATATTAGGGTCATGTTGCACTAAATATATCCCAATTTAACTAAAACAAAGCCTCTCTTTCATCCATATCTGATATTGTATCTTGTAATTTTATTTTCAGGCAGAGTTTGTGAAAGAGGAGAAAATTAAAGAGTTCAAACATCGTCTTACGCCATTATACCCTCAAGTTCCCCGAATGGACGATTCCCATAAAAAAATTAGAGCCAAGGCGGAATTGTGCCCTTCTACTCCTATGTCCATATTTCAAGGGCGTTGTATCACAAATAAAGTTGCCGCTAGAGGTCTCGAAAAAAAATTCCCATGGGTTATACCGAAGATAATGGAAGAAGCAAAAGAAGACTTCATAAGAATTACTCATTTGGCTGGTGTAAGTAAATCTGGAAAATAGATTACTACGTGCTTTTTAGTAGAGAGCTTTCTTTTTTGTAGCAATTCCTCTTTATCTCCTTTTCCTTGTGGTGCCCACTCGTGATGAATATTGGCGATCATCAAGGCAATCTTTATTCTGTCAGAAGCGATTCGAAATATTTCTTAATCCTGAACGTTCGTTTTCTTATTAGTTTCCAAATCTTTTGACTTGTAGGATGGCTTGGAACAATGCATATCTGGATTCGTTTCGGACTATAGTGTCGAAATACTCTGCATTCAGTATCAAATTACAATAACAAAATTAAAATCTTTCTCCGACCGTATAGCGTCGATCACTCGATTCAACTGACCAACGTCGAGTCGACGCACACCTTTTATATCGATAAAGAAGATTCTAGTCGAGACTCGAAGCGCATAGAATATTCTATTGTTCTCAACAAAAATAAAAGATTACTTCTGCGTTTTGTTAAGAGATGGCACTACGGTCTAGGGCAAGCATAAAGGTATAATCTCTGCCTTGATGCAAACGGCCCTCAACACAATCTAAAACTGGAGTGATTAAGAACAACTCTCGATCAAATCCAGTAAAATATCACTGGTCCCATTTACAAGGAGAAGGAAGACGAATATAAGCGCACCTATCCGTTATGGAACTGAATTAATGATTTCAAATGAAGCAAAATACTATCAAGGAGTCATCCTGGGTAAAACACTTACTTGGAACCAGCACGTCGACGAGGTAATTGCAAAAGTACCTGCGACTATATGGATTTGTCACAAGCTTGGTGGCAAGACATGGGGAGCCTAAAATTGTATTCTGGATATACTAGACAGTCATCAAACCCACGATCCCATACGTAGCGCTCGTTTGGTTGTCAAAAACTGCACAAAGAGCAGCTCAGAGAAAAACAAGATTTAAAGGCTATGCTGTCTAGGTATTGAAGGGGCAATCGCAACCTGCCCTACTATAGCGCTAATGAACCTGCCTCGTAGGGAAGAAAGAGGCATTTAGCGACGCCCAGAGGCTAATCCAGACAGTAAAACTGAAGCTAGAAAATTTGATAGTCATTTAAGGATTCTAGAGCTAATAAAGCTAGAATGCCGTGACAAACCAATGGATCAAATGTATAGCGAAGTGGTATTTAACAACCTCTAATCATGGGTTAACAAAAATCTTCCAAAACTTTGAAATGTGTCTTTCTGGTACACAGACAGTTCGAAGCTTGTATAAGGAGTTAGACTGGGAATTTCTAGACCAAAATGCAAGCTCTCTGTACCTCTAGAAACATCATGTGCTCAGGAATGTTTGGATAGAAACGTCTCTAACATGCACATAATTATACATTCTTCCAGATAATCAAGTTCATGAATCATGAAAGTCCCGAAAGCTAAGCACATCCAAACTAGTGTGGAAGTGTGAAAAAGCCATAAAGCAATAGCTAATAAAAACAAAGTAACCCTAAAGCGGCTTCCAGATCACCAGGGTATACCAGGAAAAAAGGAAGAAGACAGCCTTGCTAAAAGGGGACACACTTTAGACCAGAACCCTTCTGTGGCCTCACGAGATGCCACATCAATAACAAACTGAAGGAATGGCTAAAGAATCAGATGAAGTCTAACTGGAGAAACACTAAGATAATCCTGAAGACTTATAACCATATCAGCTGAGAAGTTTGAAGAGCTTTTCAAGATGACCAGAAACATAAGGTACTTAAATCTTTTAGCATTTCGTTAAAAGATTTAAGTACCTTGAAGGATGTAGAACAAATCTATGTAGAGTCTTGTATAAAATACCTTCTAGGTATAGCTGCAGAGGGATGCAAATCCAAAACGACTCTCCAAAACAATCTACAATCTAGTTTCTATCTCATTCGCTTGTCTAGGCACGTACTAATCGATTGATTTAAAGTGATGTATGGTTAATATCCGTATCGTAGTAATTGTTTATTTTCAGGTGAACTTGAAATCGAAGCCGATCGATCCTGATATAAAAAGATTTGTTCTAGAACCTTACAAATATCTTGGAAAAACACCGAATTATTCGATTTACCTTTGGACGAGAAAACAATTTCGAACAAAATACTTGCTGCAACATCCGCTAGTGAAAAAGATTTTCATCGTCTGTTCAAATCTACCTGAAATATTGTTCAATCTCGGTAATTTTAGGGTGAAACCGCATACTTTAGAAGAGCTGGACGATATATTTAATCATTTAGTTGGAGATTCTGAGAACCTTTTATTAAAATTTTACGACAAAGTTTGTCAAATAGTCGAATCGGATAATAGTAAATTGGATCAAGATAGTTACAAACATCTTCTTAAAGTTTGTACAGGACTCGTTTCGGTTTATATGAGTTTACTTATCCAAAATACAATAAAACATATCATAGAAGTAACTAAAGACGAAAATTTGATACCGTATCTACAGTTATCTTTGAAATATAGCAAAAATTTGTACATGCATCCCAATCAACAGGACATCATTTTACTATATAGTCTTTTTATTTCGAAATTAGTCGATTTGGGTACCAATTTTCCCGTTCTTGAGGTACTGAAAATAAAAAATTATCCGGATAAATTGACACATTTGAATATTACCGACGAATTTTACGAAGAATCTTTAAATCAGTTGGGGGATAATATAATTGCTATGTTTATACCTATAGACGAATATCTTCGTAATATAGTCGAAGATTTTAAGGAAATGTTTTTGGATTTTAATATGGAAGAAGAAAATGAGAAAGTTTTCGAAACCGGATGTTTGCAGATACGCCATTTCCGAAATTATATATCCAAGGCTAGTTCTATGTTGGGGAGTGAATATTTCGGTATAGGTCAATTGGTATTATCGGAATACGTGGCATCTATGAAAGAATCATTATCGATTATCATCGAAGATATTTTTAATAAAATATGCGAGATACATATAAATGAAAACGAAAATATTTGTCTGGCTTTCGAAAATATCAGACAAGATGCATTACGCAAATTACATAACAGCGAAGAACTCATTGCTCAAGGTATGTATATAGAGTAAAAAAAAGAGATTCGTTGGGTATATTTTAGGTGGGAGGAGGAAATTTTTTATGGAGAGGAAGGTTCATTGGAATTGGCCCTGATAGAATTGCTTCTCTGCAGAGCGGGGGTTGTGGTGATAGGTTTGCTTCAGACTGACCAGACGGGGTTTAAAGAAGAAGAAAAGTAAGCTCCAGTCTAAAAAAGTCCATGTTTCGGGATATTTTTTGTTATTTCTTATTATTTTTGTTTTGTTTTTCTGGTTTGAGAAAATTAGTGGTTAGGATGTGGGCGGATACAGCTGAGGTTCACCAGATTACAGAAAATCTGAAGCACCGACGATTGAAGAACTGTGAGAGTAGGGATTTATCTAATGGTTATGGGAGAATTGTCTAAGAAGTTGAGGTATATCTCAGAGAGGTCTCCGTGTGCAGTTGCTAGCAGCTAAAATGGCATATAGGGGAGTTTCCCTTTGAGTTTTAATGCGAGGAGCCAGGGTATGAGAAGAGTTTCTTTGGCAGCGGAGATGTTTGATTCGATAGTACTAATCATTTGGCGGGCTTGAAGGTCATTTGGACGGCTTGGAATGGGAGATGTCAGTATTGACATAAACAGTGTTACTGGGGCTGAATAGATACTTGTATTGGTAGTACCTAAGAATGAAATGCTCGCAGGTCAGAAGTTTTTGAGGAGTGTGACCGATGAGAACGCCAAAAAAAAACTCAATTTGGAAGACCGACGCGATACTGTACGCGATATGGCAGAACAGCTCGATTACCGCACAATTTTAGCCAGATGACTTCTGAATTCTGAGCAGAAATTCACACGCTGGTTTGCACGCGTCTCCTGCAGAATATTCACAATAGACGAGACTTGGGTACAGTACTATATTCCGGAGAGTTAACGCGCGACTCTGGGGTGGAGGAAGACAGAAGAAGGCGCACCATTTAAAGCGAAGGTTACACTATCAGCGAGGAAGGTGTTCTTTATCGTGTTTTGATACTTGAGACGAATTGTGAACGTGCACTCTTATTGTAAAATCCTGATAAACTTGTCTACATAGCAAAACGACATATTCCAATCGAAAGTGTGATATTGCTGCAAGACAACGTCAAACCACGCGCAGCTCGGTTTGCGATGGAAACGAACGAATTGGGTTGGGGAACACTGGAAAAACCCTCCTAATAGTCTCGATTTGTAGCCATGCGACTATTATTTATTTAGTCCATTGAAAGAGGCAGATTTCTTCGTGTGCGAATGGTTACATGGCATGTCGTGTGATTTTTACGAAAAAGGCATCCGAAAGCTTCCGATGCTGATGGTCATCACCAGCGACAGTTGGCGGAGTGTTAGGAGATTATTTAGAAAAAAATTCAGTTCTGTAACTTGATAATTTAATTTTATTTGGCAAAATTCCAGTTTATATTTGAACCACCCTTGTAGTATATCATAATTTGGTTAATTTTAATGAAAAACAAGGTATAAATTTTAAAAAGGAACAAGCTGAAAATTAGTGGCAAGGCCATCTCTCCCTCACCTTCAGGGAGTGATGGCTATTGTGAAATTAATTAGGTATACTCAATGCTTAAGTGTTTTTTTGCTTTTATTGTTTTCCACACTTTTGACAGAAGTCGCTCTAAAATGTACGGTCTTCGTGTAACAACATGTTGCAGTGTATTTATTTAATCCATTTTATCTTCCTTTTAGTCTGTATATAGTCTTCCCACACCCGACGTACAAACTTTCATCAAAATCCTCAGTTTCTCTTTCACTAAAATTACTTTTTCATCTTAGCTGTTTGAAAATTGCATTTTTCTTCTCTTCATTATCTTAAAACCTTTTTATTTTCCTTTGCAGTCTTTTTTTATTTATCTCGGGCCTTTCTCTCCTTTTCTTTGCGATTTTCCAGATACTCTGGAAAAAGTTAAAATAGTCGCTACTTGTTTAGCTCGTTTTCTAGCAGCATATTTTTTCTGGAAAGATGGACAATATTTTGTTATTAATGATTTTAAGCGCTGATGGTTGCGCGTTATCATTTGGTATGTAATATCTGTTGGTTTTTGAATGAATAGTTTACATTTATTGCCGGAGAGGTTTTTTCATCAATTTTATAAAGTAGTTGTCTTTCCTCAGCTTACACTCACACATCTCACAAAATTGGTATATGGTACTACGGTGTCCAACATTATTTCTAAGCTATAATCGACACGTTTTCAACGGTTTAAAAAAGCTTCTGTTTAAATGCTGAATATGATATGTGATATAGCTGGTAAGCATAATATGATGATGCAATTAGATTTTGCAAACTACAACATTTCGAATGAATTTACATGAGAAGCATGCCCGTCGAGCACTGATCGGACTTCTTGAGGTTTTCTAGGTACATGCATCCTCGAAGAAAAGTAGTGGCGTTGATGAAGGCAAATTTTTGTGCCACACTTCAATTAAAAATATCAATCAACAAATCATAAGCTAATAATAAATCAAAAATTGGTCTAATAATATTATTCAAAAATTACGCTGTCATAAAATGAGCAGAAGTCATTGGATATTATTAGTTCTTCTTCTTCTTAATTGATGAGCTTCTCTTTATATTTGTCTTGGTAATCTTTGGAGATTAAATTGTTCTTCATTCTTGTTTGCTTTATTTTTATAGTTTGACCTTCTAGCTTAGAACTTCTTAACTGATGAGTTTTTCTTTATATTCGTCTTGGTAATCTATCTCATTGAATCAGACATGTGTTTCAAAAGAGTTAACACTAGAAAAGTGAACAAAACCACCTGCTGCTTTTCACAAACATACCTCATGGAATAATAAAACCTTTGGAGATGGAAATTTTGCAAAAAGAAATATTCTTTTCTTCGTAGGTGAATGGTGATGAAATTTCCGTCTAAAACTAGTTTTTTTCGAGTTACGTGCTTTCGAACATAAATGTGGGATGATTAAATTGTTATAACACCAAAAAAAAAAAACGAAAATTTGATATTTTGGGATATGGGTGGATCATAATTAGGCCGACGATATGCCTTTTTCAAAAGCAAACCGCAATTTGTCTTTGGATACTGTCTTTATTATTTTTTTTTTAGGAACAAACTTTTAATTGTTTTCAAAATTGCTTTCCAACTTGATTTTGTTACTTTAATTTGTCACTTGAATTTTTTCTTGTATTCTTAATCAAATGGTATTAATATTTCTGTTTTAAAAAAATCAATGTTTTAAATATTTGAACTAATTCTTTGATTATTTGTAAGTTATATATTTAACCATTCCAGGACAATATATGGTTTGGGTGAAAACCGAATTATTGCTGGAATTAAGAGAGAGAATACAGAAAATGCTGTACGATCTTACACAGCTGATGGAATTTGGAACTATTAATAAAGACCATATGGATTTAAATACTACAACGGTCCTATGGCTTCAAAATATTGAAACGATCCTCGAACATTATTCATTTATGTATGAACAGTTAAAATTCGAAGCCGAAGAACGATTACAGAAAACAATAGCTTATGTCAACGCCGAGACTATCATATTACTGCCTTTGTTAAAAATTTTGGATGATATGGATGATTATAATAGGTAAGAGCTTGCCATGAATGATAAAAAAGAAGAATTAGCTTTTGAAACATTCGATATAAGAATTTCTACAAGGACAGGTTTTTTTTTATTAATTCAGAAATTTTTGTTAGAAATTTGAGGGCATCGAGAGGTATCTAGTCTTCGATACCTGATTTTTCATACATTTATAATACAAAACTTGGCAAATACGAGGCTTGTAAATATTGTATTGATATAAAACATAAGTAATCATTTTCCAAAAATAGAGTATTCAGTATTATATACTCCAATGAAAATAACATAGAGTCAATAAATTTAAATACCTTGGATTTATGTTAAATGAAAAATGGGATTGCGACGAGGAAGTTGAAACTCGGATAGCAATTGCAAAAACATTGATTCTACGATGAATATGAATTGCTTGGAAGCTCTGAAGTATTGAGAAAACGTATAAGAGTACGCATCTGTGTGACGATATTTACAAACCATTCAAACAGAAGTAGATTCAATCGTATAGTTCTTTCCAATAGATTTCGCTACTTGGGGAAAATAATTTCACATCAAAATATTAATATTTTTAGATGCAGAGATTATGTATTCAAAATCAAATGTCATTTGGTTAAGATCAAAGAGCTTCGTTCGAAGATTATATGGATAAACAAAGAGCAACGCGTGCTTGGATTCAATGTGGCGCCGTTTAAGCAAATAGAAGATGTTGAAAAATTCGTGTATCCTTTTTTTCATTTGATTAAGATGTGCATGGACATACAACGGCACATAGATGTCTGTTTATATGGTCCTTTTGAATTTTTAGATTTCTCGGTCACCGAAAATGTTATAGAAGATTACATGAAAGAGTTATTAAAAATACAGAAAGCGTATAGATTGAAATGTAGGTAAGTTTCGAATTTATTGATGTGAATACAATTACAAGTTTGGGTATATTGAAAAACCATTTATATTTATAAGAAGTTCATTAATAAAATGGTAGAAAATGAGAGCTAATGACATTGGAATTAAATATTACAACAATGCTTTAAATTAACGAGCGCAGTGTACTGTATTGAATTACTGATTTTATAGTAAATTATTGTCAAAAGTTAGGTTAGCGGGCGATTAAAACCACCGAGGTTTTCCTTGAAGACACCTTGCCTTGAACCTTGGATAAACTGTAAGTTCTGTTCATAAGTTTGAAGCTCGCTGTGAGTACTGGACACTCATTGACGACATAGTCTGCTGTTTTTTCTTCTTACACGCATCAGCGGAATCCCAGATCGTCTAACTTAAAAAGGCCTCTTAGATTCGGTTGCAAGGTCAGCCACTAGTCGAATTTGGCCTCCATTCAAGTGGTTAATTTAATTGGTAAGACAGTATGACTTTAGCTTGCCGTACGCTAGGTGTGATATTGTTTTACTACCGAGAGATGAAATAAAAATGGATTCTGAGCCCATTGGTGGTTTTTCTTATCTCAATCTGGCGAATCCAATCACATTTTGGTCACAAAAGCAAGTCTAGCAAGGAATTAAATCTTTTGAAACCTTATAGACATGAATAAATTTACGAAATCGTCAAACAGTTGATGTTAGATGAAGGTTTGTCAGCCCATAGATTTTTTAATTATACTATGAACAACTAGGAGTGTTTCCACATCCACCCTCTTTACGGATTTAGTCCATAGTGACTATTGACTGTCTTTAAACGTGAATAAACTGTGTAATAAAAATATTAAAAGCAATTGGTTAAAAAAAGTATACTGTTACCATAGATAAGTATTTTAGGATTTCCTCGAATGACGATGAATTGCGGTTTTTCGGTTCAGTCGATGATCCCGATACGAACGCGTGGCCTTCTCCGTTGAGATTAACCGCGCAAGCGATACAAGCTATTAAAGATTTTAGACCGGCGATGACAATGATGCGGATCATGTGTAATGACGCTTTAATGAAAAGGCATTGGAAGGAAATGTCTTCTTTGGCTGGTTTCGATCTCACCCCTAATGCCGGTACTACCTTATTCAAATTGACTCAGATGGGTAAGCTTGTTATATACAAATGGGAACCGGAAAGTAATGTTTTTAACACTATTTAGAAGTACACAATGGCAAGTCACGATCTAATATTGACATGCGCAGACACGACATTACTTTCCGATCTAATATATCATAATTATTCTATATAAAGCCTGGTTTATGCGAGATTGTCAATTACTAAAGTACTTCTGAGCGTATACGAGTTTTCTAATCGCTACAACATTTTCTTAATAGGAAAAAAATGTCCAAAATGCCATCTCGAGATATCTTATTCCTTTTTGCTTACTGGTAAAATTGTGTTGATAATGAAGTCGATTATGAGGTCTGTCTGGAAAGCTAGATGAATGAAATAGAACAAAAGATACAATTGAATTACCTTTATTGATCATTGTACATAAAACACTTTTGACAATATTCATAATGCTTCTGAAAATTGTCGGAATCGATCGCAGAAAGGATATCAAATGTATTTGGAGGTTCAATACGTTGGCAAAACGTGTCCCTCTTAGGACCTCCTACATGAGGGGAAACATAAAGAAGTCCACAGGAACCAGTTCAGGGGTGTACTACTTTGTTTCTCCTTCACATTAACGATTTAATCGACAAAACTAAACTTAATCTATAGTTTCTCCGACGATAGCGCACTGAAGACGTCGTTTAAATCAACCGCCACAATAAACTAGGCTAACACCCAAATCTGTAGACGGCAACAGATCACAACCATCAATACCGATCTTGAAAACATTGTAGAGTGACGTGGAAGCAATATCATTAAATTTAATGCAGCAAAGACCCAGACTGCTGTTTTTAGTCAGAAGGCTTTGGTTTTGTATGGATATAAAATATCACCATCATCACAAAGAGTTATATACTCCGCAACAGTTTCTACAAGGCTCATATCGGTCCGTCTTTGTAGTATTGCTCGCACATTCGGAACTCGGCTTCCAAGCTTAACCTAAGGATGTTGGACTCAATACAGAAGAGAGCAATTCGATTTATAGGCCCTCAGCTGATCAGAAACTTGGACAGCTTAGAACATAGATTAAACGTCGCCGACCTGACTCTGTTTTACCACGGCAGACACTTTTCCGAGCTGTCCAGCATATTCATAACTAGAGCAGTTTTTGGAAGACCTACGCGACATATAGACCTGGCCCATGAAGACCGAGTTCGTCTTAAGATTCCCAGAACGTCAATTTATCGGGACTCCTTGGAGAAACTTTGGAGAAGTGCAAGCTACCAAGGCAAGTCTTTCCCGAACACGACAACCTACAGAAGCTCAATATCAATATCCACAGACATCTCCATACGGTTTGCTTTTAACATAAACAAAGAATTGGCGTATATTGATTGCAAAGTAAAGAGGCGTGTTATTGTGCAGCTAGACCCATTGCCCAGTCCTAAGAAACTGTAGTCGAAGCAGTCATTTTAAAATTGTGAGTGACGTTTACGGTTGGACCCACAAGAACTAATTCCTGATAGACCATTCCATTATAGGTATCATCATGTGTTATACTCCATGATAATGATTCGAAGGATGTGTCTCAATCACACATGGTAAATAAATATTCATCGGCTTCCCTTTATTATAGGAACAGGTCTTTCTTTTAACTAAATATTCATGCACGAATTTGCAAACCGTGTCCTCGCTAATTTTGAATTCTTTCGTCATTTCGTCAATCATGTCTGATTTCCTCTTTGTAGATGGCCGTGGGTCATTTCAAACGGTTAAACCACTCGAATACATATTTTCCCGTACACTCCATGTGTCTTCATTACATTTGGTATACTAATATTCACGTTATTAAAAATATATCGATTCAAATTGACTTTAGACAGATTATAAATATCATTATACTTTCGCTAATAAATTTTCATGGTAGGTTTGGAAGGGGATCTTGATAAATACGATGTAATCAGTTCGGGAGCAACGAAAGAACGTGAACTATATAGAAACCTTCAAAAGATACAAGCCGAATGGCAAGAAATCCTATTTAAAGTAGGACAATTCAAAGAAACTAACATAAATATATTGACGGCTTTGGATGATATCCAAATTATTTTGGACGATCACATATTGAAAGCTTTAACTATGCGTGGTTCGATTTTCGTCAAGCCGTACGAAACTGAAGTTCGAACTTTTTACGATCGGCTTGTTAGAATTAATAGTACTTTAGATGTATGGGGAAAAGTGCAAAGTCAATGGCTTTATTTGTTACCCATTTTTTCTTCGAAGGATATTGTGGCGCAAATGCCGGAAGAAGGAAATTTATTTAAAGAGGTTAGTTTTCACCTTTCATGAAAGTATTAAAAGTGCTCTTATCTTTAAGAATTCATATTTTGAACAATTAGGATCTTGATATTATAACATTTATTTAATCAGTCATGATTTTGCGTGATTATGAACTTTACGTGATCTCTACTCTCAGACCCCTCATACTGCAGAACAGCTGAGATCTTATTTTTTGAAAATATTTAAGTAGTTGCGAGTAAATCTTGATATGTTGTCATTTACTAAATATTAATTCTAATACGAGGGCTGCTACTTCAGCTTCGAGATATGGCAATACTGATGTACGTGACGTACACAGAACGTGTAGTCATACGAATGCTAATTGAGTTGTTTACAGATACAGATGTTTACAAAACATTCACTTTGGTCAAAAAATTGAATTCAATCGATTATATTTTATGACTCGCTTCGACTTCGATGTGACTAAGCACCATCTTGAGCCTGGTTTTGCGGATTCAATCGTGCTTGGCCTTTGCTGCTGTATGAATTTTGTGATGGTCATCCATGGCTGTCTCGACATGTCTCCACCGTTTCTTTAGAGCAACGTAGAACGGTCAGTTCCAGCACCAGGAGAATCAATCGCGAAAAACCACGACAATGTTAGTTCACACACATTAGTTCAAACAATAACGTTTTTGAACAGTCAAAACATCGAATTGATGGGTCATCCGCCTGCCTTGATTGGCACCCAATGATTTCTTATTATTCCCGCAGATTAAAAATAAATTGTGATGTGAAGGTCTATACCTGAAGAAGTCGTTAATGAATTCAAATCACATGTGGAGGTACCTCAATGGGAATGGAAAAAATGCTTTGATTCGAACGTATACAAAAGTATGGGAATTGATCTTAATGGAAAATATTTTGATAAATATAAAAACATATCCAATAATGAATATATTTTTTTTATTTTTCTATCTCAAAACTTAAGTAGCAACCCACTTATACGTTGTGGAACAGTCAAATAGATTAAATTCGTTAATAAACAATGAGAGTGTTGAGAAAAATACTTAAACAGTTTCAAATGTATTATTTTGAGTTCTCTGAAAATTCTAAATAGAATTAATGCTCAATGCTCTATACCTTTCTGCAACTGTTTCGGAAATAATAAGTGTTTTCAGGTTTGATACAAAAATTGACCTAAAAAATAGAAAATTATTTTATTTCACAAATTATTTCTTAATAATGTAAAAATAGATTAATGTCGATGTAAAAAATCTAATACCAGACGTGAATGGTCTAACCAGAGCTTTATATTTAATATTTTTGGCAAATCCCTACAAAAAAAGTCTGATGGCGTCAGATTAGAAGATCGTGCTGGCTTTTCTATTTATCCGGGTCTCTCTAACCACCGATTTAGAGGAATTTCGTTAAGATACTGCCGGACGTTGATTTGGTAATGAAGCGGTGTTTCATCTTGCTCGAACTATATTGTATTCGCAGGTTTGTTGGATCAGGATATAAGTTGCCACGACATTTTGAAGCAGTTCTAAGTATTTATCTCCATTCAAGTTGCCATCAATGAAATTGGGGTATGTTCTTTCATCCAGTGACGATTATCACAAAAGCGGAAATTTTGTCGATTAACATGACCGTGAAGTGTAAATGTACTCTAATCACAAAATAAAACATGATTTAATCGGATCATTTATTTACAAAAAAACGTTCTCTTATTGAAATCGTCGTTCATGAGCTCTTGAGTTGGTGTCATTTGATAAGGATGCATTGTGCGATAGGAAAATGCACCAATGAGAAGGGGTTTGCTAAGTTTAAACAAAGCGAATAAGCACCAAAGACGATGCATACAGAAGAAGCCCCGAAAACATAAAAAAAAGTTTCTATTTTATTCGTGGTTCCTCAATTTTTCAAAACAAACCTGATATTAAACAAACAAGAGTAAATTTTAGACAATTGTTACCATAATAGGAATTGTGAACAAAACCACTGTCGAGCAGAGTAATTTTTTGCTCAATTTCCAGGTAAACGATACTTATAAAAGATACATGGATGTGGTGACCAGAGATCCGAGAGTTTATGAAGCAGCTGGAGCTCCTGGAGTATTAGAAACAATGCAACACTGCATCGAACTCCTCGACAAAATCAACGACGGTGTCACTAATTATCTCGAGAGAAAAAGATTGTTTTTCCCAAGATTCTTTTTCTTATCTAACGACGAGATGTTGGAAATACTTTCCGAAACTAAAGATCCTCTTAGAGTTCAACCGCATCTAAAGAAATGTTTCGAAGCCATTAATAGATTACAGTTTAACGAGAACTTGGAAATTTTGGCGATGTACAGTCAAGAAGAAGAGAAAGTCAATTTTAAAAGTATCGTTAATACTAAAGACGCTGGAGGTAGCGTTGAAAAATGGTTGGTTCTAGTAGAGGAACAGATGATTATATCGATGAGAGATCAAATTCTGAGAAGTTTCAAAAACTATTTCGTGTTAGCGAGAACCCAATGGGTACAAAAATGGCCAGGGCAAGTGGTATTATGTGTGTCTCAAATGCATTGGACGCATAAGGTACATTTGGCGTTAAATAGAGAAGAAGATATGAATGTTAAAACATTTTTAGGTAAGTTGGATGTATACTTTTAAAACATTAAATCAAAATTTGTTCGTTTCTATTACCACATTCAAACATTACACTTGTATGTTCATTTTATGTTTAACTGGATTTTAATCGTTAAGGGATTAACACTTGCTGATTTGCCTAAAGTGTATCAAGATTGACAAGACAGAGAAACAATAGTAATTTCGTGATATCCAGGCGGGCAGTCGCATATCCGTCGTCTGATCTAATAAGCAATGAACGTTTGATGTGAATGGATGGATGAGTTGTGGTGAATCTTAATCTG
The DNA here is from genome assembly GCF_026230105.1 of Diorhabda sublineata. Classification (NCBI taxonomy): domain Eukaryota; kingdom Metazoa; phylum Arthropoda; class Insecta; order Coleoptera; family Chrysomelidae; genus Diorhabda; species Diorhabda sublineata. The sequence goes on from NC_079476.1 coordinate 17,339,104, forward strand.
AGTCTCATTCTAGAGGTTTTTGTATGGGAATGGGAATTTCTTGAACCGTTGGCTATATTTATACTGAATAAACTGTTTACACCACTACTACACCAACACACACTCTCTGACATGCGTTTCGCTAACCAAATTATCGTCTTCAGAGACTGAAGGTAAACTAAAATCTTCACATTCATTCCTTGATTAGTAAACTATAGAGTGGGCTGTAAGGAATTGGCCCTTTGTCCCTCATGATTGAGACAGGAGAGTGATAGGCAATACCTGATTTTCGGGCTGCTCCATATTTTACTTGAGCTATGTGCTCTTTAAACCAGACAAAAACGTATGTCTTAGTCTGCCCAATGTACTTTCCGTCACAATCACCACAGTCAATTTCATATATACCAATCTTTTCCAAATTTGGTATTTTATCCTTACGATAGAACATAACTGTTGGATGCATTTGGAAGCATTGAAATCGCTAGATGTAAGAGTAGCTTAAATAGGGTCAAAGGGCCAACTCCTTACAGCCCACTTTATAGTTTAGTAGTCAAGGAATGAATGTGAAGATTTCCGCCAAGGAGGTTTTCCCGCGGAGATTAATTTTCGCTGGAGAAATGAAAATTTAGTATAAAACAAGTAAGTCAAGTCATTTGATTTTAAATCACCTTCAGTCTCTGAAGACGATAACTTGGTTATCGAAACGCGCGTCAGACAGTCAGACAATTTCAACAAAAGTTGTTTTGAAGGGAATAGTCGCCTGTTTCTTCCATTAGATCAACGTAAAACGGTCAATTCTGAATGGTAAACCAGTAGATGTTCGCCAGATGTGTTCAGGGAAACTAATCGCACCCACCACGACTATAAGAGTTTTCACACATCAAACAAAAACGTTTAGGAACAATAAAAAAAATCGAATTAATGGATCATCCGCCGTACAATCTGTAATGTCGGGCCATAACGAGGGGTAGAAATTAAACAGCGATTGAACTTCACCATTTCTCTATTGTCTTAATAGTTTGGAATTACCTTTTACAATGAATGATGACACATAATATTGGTTCATAATTACAATATAGTTTACCTACGTAGACAGTAAATTGCAATATCACCAAAACATAGGTGACCTGGTTATAAATAATTAACAGTTAGCGTACAGGGTGTATACATAGATAGAGATAGAAAAGAATAAAATAATTGACTTAAAGGGCACCACAAATCCTTTTCTTCTTATTTCTGTAGATCAAAAATAAATTACCAGGTCAACGTTTTCTTGACATCTGAAGAAGCGGTGGAACCTCAATCGGAGTGGAAAAAATGCTCATATGCATTCAGGAGTGTATTAATCTTAATGGGGAATATTTTGGAAAGCAATTATGCCATATCCCACTATAAATATTTGTTTTAATTTGATCTCAAAACTTAAGTAGCAATCCTCTATATGACACAATTTTGTTATCAATAAACTATTTTTATTTTCGGCCATTAAGCCATTACAGTCGACGAGTTTCATTCCTAGTTTTGTAAATATATGTTTTCTCCAGGCTAGACCTCTATAACTACTATTAATCTTGTGGGATGTTGGTGAATCAGTGCGAGATGATAGCACAGCAGTGTCATCAGCAAAAGTTGCTATGGTGGATCTTGAAGTAGGGGAATCTACTCTGTCGTTGTTAATGGCTGCTATTTTATTTATTACTAGTGCCCAAACTTTTGCAGTTGGATTCAGCTTCGAAAGGTATAGAGGTTTATGTAGTGTTTGACTATAATTATCCTCTAGAATTTGGTTTATGACATTGACTTTATCAGAGCTAAAGGAGCATAAAATTCGTCACATTGAATGATTGTGGCTCATCTCTATTTCCAAAAAATTATAGTAATTCTTGATTTAAGCTCATTTCCTGACAGCCTTGTTTAAATTTGTCGCACCACACAATCGTTCTTGGGTAGTTGCTTTGAATCGGGTGTCTTTACCAATCGATAGATTTAGAAAATGGTTACTCAATCAATTACGAGGGTTTTCACGAAAAGAAAAGCAGAAACGTACAATTTTGGAAACATTTTTTCCACTCTAAAGCTAATATAGCTCTGAAAGTCTTGAGGTGACGAAAAACGCTGCCCGTGTATCTTTTGTCTGACAATGGGGAACAAGAAAAAGTCAGGCGATAAATACTGGAATCCGGCCTTAATACGAGATGTTCCTCCTTCAAATATTCAGTTGTTGACGTCAAATTATGCAGAATACATCTGGAATATATCACATCTAAATGTTTATGCAAAATCATAAGAGACGTCTCTATCTATCTGTTACATGTCACATGCCAATTTTCTTCAATCATGTAGCGCACAGTATCGATGTCTCTCCGAATGACAACCGATTTTGGCCGATCTTGTCGACATCTATCATTGATTCTACACATTGATATTGATTGAGACTTCTTCCCAAATCATGAAAAATCGTCCAGCGTAAGCCTTCACGGTTGATACCGCTTTGTAGATTCTCATCGCAGCAGTATCACAATCAACTGAATTTGAAAATTATTTTGTTTTTTAATGGTTCTTGTTGATCTTGGCCTACCATAACTTATTTTTTTTTGGTCTTACATTCCCAATTTTTTGTCAACGTCGTTCAATGGCTTTAAATGTATTACCACTTGGTAAGTTTCTTCCATTAGAGGCAGGCATCTATTTTGAAACACTCTGTATTTGATTTCCCCTCGAGAAATTATAATTCACTTTCTGCATAAACGTTATTGATTAATACTTGAAAATTAAAGATCGATATTCACGTGGCAAGATATAAATCGATATTTTCTTGTAGAAGAACTCAAAGAACAACTCCAAGACATTGTTAATCTGATCAGAGATCCTTCATTAACTAATCTATCGAGGATAACTATAAAAGCGTTGATAGTAATAGACGTCCACGCTAAGGACGTGGTTGATTCTCTGTTCAAAGAAAGAGTTACCAACGATAGAGAATTTAAATGGTTATCTCAGATGCGATATTATTTGGAAGACGATGAAGCGTTGGTACGACTCATCAACGCCACCGTCAAATACGCTTACGAATATTTAGGTAAGTTTTTATTGAAGTGAAACTTTGTAGAGCTAACAAAGCAATCACACTCATTGTCCTTTTCTAAATACCATCAATTTAAGTAGATTGAGAGAAGCGAAAATCATTACAGAAAGGAGACGCCGAGATTAGTCGACGTGCATTGTTTTCTTTTTATTTCAGATAAAATTTTTTATTTCAGGTAATTCGGATCGATTGGTAATCACTCCGTTAACGGATAGGTGTTATAGAACTCTTATTGGAGCTTACCACTTGCATTTAAATGGAGCCCCGGAAGGACCAGCTGGTACTGGTAAAACAGAAACTACAAAAGATTTGGCTAAAGCTCTGGCAGTGCAATGTGTGGTGTTCAATTGTTCCGATGGACTAGATTACAAAGCTATGGGGAAATTTTTTAAAGGTAAAGCAATAACTACTCGGAGTTAAGTGTCTAGAAGCATAATTACAACTTAAGCTACCGATAAATATTTAATACATCGTCGATTTGGAGTGTAAACCTGCTACATTTTTGGCCTCGAATGACTTATGAATACCATTCTAAAGAGAAAAACGGTTATTTTAAATCAAGACTGACAGCGTACGAAAATGAGTGATGAATAAAACTATTAAATCCCGCGTCACCGTCCTCTTGTACTTAGTCTTTGCTGCTGTCACTTAATGTTCATAATATCGTAATTAACGATTTTTGAGTTTATTGTGGGTTGTTGAAATAATTCTTTATTATTATTAAACAAAGGTGAGTATCTTTGATATCTGTGTAGTTTTATTTTTGTGACATTTACCGATATTCAAATAAAGAATCTATTTTTAAATCATAACTCTAAAAATTATCCTGGGAGTAAGCAGAACATTTTTAAAGCTACTTCTAACATTTTTGGCAGTTTAAAAGTCTATGTTTTCTTTTCGTAAGAGTTTTGATGGTTGTTTTCTTTTATGTTTCTATAAAAACTTATAAAGCCATAGAAAATCTGTTGTCTTGACGTGGTTTGCAATATCTTCCTCCTTCATAAACCAAAGGCATTCCCAGTCACTCATGATGCCCATAGTGTAGAGATGGCTTCTTAGTTAACCGTGTCAATTAACCAGTAGAATGTCACGTCTTTTTAAGTAGAGCAGTCCCTTTATGTGTGCCTTAGCTTATCTCATACTAGATGTCTCTATCCATATCTGCAGAGCCTGTCTTGCAAGCGGACCATCGATAGCAACACTTTTGGTCACACCAAGAATGGGTTCTGGGTCCATTTGTAGATTTACCGATCCCAATCTGGCGAACGAGTCCGCTTTGTCTTTATTCTTGTTATCCAAGTGACTCCGCGCCTAATCGAGCTGGATCTTGTAAACTCACTCACTAGATCTTGTGCAGATATTCTAGCACAGCTTGAAAGATGGTAGCATGTTTCCCAAGCGAGGAAAATTCGTTTATCTGGTGGTGTCCTTCGCAGAAGCTTGCTCCGGCGAAGTCATTCATCCTGGAGCTGTCTGTACACCAGGTGGCTGTATTATTTAGTATAGAGGACATAGAATCTCCACTCCACGGCTCTTTACCAGTAATGTATACCTCTTATCCATTATTATTAACGGTAACAGGTGCCCGTAAAATTCACCGCCTGACTCCAGATTTCCGCGTGATCAGTTGGTCTAAGTTGCAATTAAACTATGTGTTTGTATATTTGTGTTCATCACTGTCATATTATCACTTTTAATTCTTAGGTTAAGTAAATCTGTATGTTTGGTACCATGTTTTTTGTTGGTCTGTTTTTTCGTGAGTATGTCTTTATTTCGAGTTACACATATCTGTTATTGTTTCTTACTTAGTATATAACCCATACATCAATGGAGCGCAGATAGATAGTAAGAAAGGTTAATAATTAGAAACGGTAACATTAAATTAGGTATTTGTATCGATGTGAGAGCAGTTCGTTACAGAAGGTCTACTATCAACTTACGATTGTCGAACTATAACTATCAACTTTATCTATTTTTCATCACAAGTAACGAAGTTTCATGTGGTACTATTCGACAAGTTTTATAGATGCTACCCAATAAATTTGAATGGCGATTATGGTATCTCAAAAGGGTCCAAAGGAATCCGATAATCGGCGAGTGCTGGTACTAGATTCATTTCCCAGTATTTTCCTTGTAACTTTAATATACCACACAGGTGGACGATGTCAATTCTCCACTATTAAAATGATTAGAACCAAAATCTTTCCTGCTGATTCGGTTGCTTTAACTTTTGTTTTCAATTATGTCTTAAGAAGGAACGACACGTACTTTGTCGTCAATAGACAAATAGATTGGAAGAGAGTGAAGCAGTATACTTTTCATAGCATTAGAGACTAGTTTTAACAAGTTACGACATTTTTAAGTCGAGGCTTATAAAAACGGACACTAATGAGATTCAATAAGCCCGTGCATCAATTTTAATGATAGAAGATTTTTATACTGTGTTCATTTAATTAAATTTTAGGTCTTGCTTCTTGCGGCGCGTGGGTTTGCTTCGACGAATTCAACAGAATAGACATCGAAGTATTATCCGTGGTAGCTCAACAGATATTATTAATAATAACCGCTGTTAGAGCACACGCAGCTAAATTCAATTTCGAGGGAACGGAAATAAAATTAAATCCAACTTGTTACGTTTGTATAACTATGAATCCTGGTTATGCAGGCAGAACAGAACTACCGGATAATTTGAAGGTATCGAATGTTTTTACCACACTTTATTCAACCTACTTGTTGAGTTTGTTCGATTTTTCCAATAATTTTTTTTAACTGTAAATCAATCTATGATTCGACATTTATTGTTCGATTTAACATAAAAATTGGTGATATATTAATATGTCGATATTTGATTGTCATTGTCAGCTTATTTTGTACTTTAAAGTCGTGTCAAAGATGTATTAAAATTATTATGACTTTTTCACCAGTTCACCAGTCGCTTCCTTACCTTTTAAATGCTCTTTTATTTGTTTCAATTCCAATTATTGCTCTGCGGATTCATTCAGTTACCTACAATATTGCTTCAGGACTCAAAGCACCATTATGGTTTGAGTAGTCGCTTCTGTCATCTGCTCAATTCCGTTTTTACAGCTACTTTTGAGATTTTTCAAAGTTTGACTCCATTCAAAACTCCTTAGTTGCCTTTTGAAGCAAACATCTAGTAAGGGCAAGTTTTAACTAATCTTATTGTTTCCTCCCTTTTGTATGCTCTTCCAGTAACTCTTACATTTGTTTAATTAATCATTTAGTGTTCTATAAAAATGTTTGATAGCTCAAAATACCATTTTGGTTAGTCCATTAGACATATTTAAGTAAAGTCTATTCAAAGGTTTCAACTGAATTAACTGTATCCTCTTACTTTTCGTGTACATAAACTGCCAATTTTCCAATTTTTGGATATTCTAGCTTTGTAGTCCTAACTGTTTGAAATCGAATAGGTTTATCTAAATGCATTAGGCGTTTGTGAATGCCTAAGATGATTCTTCTAGTTCAAATTAGGTAATTTTGATCTTTCTGATTCTTATCGATGACAAAATTAGACAACGACATGCTAAGAACTGAAATGGAAGCAAATCCTATTCAAACAATCGTGGACATATCAAACACCCTCAACAAATTTTGATCGACTATGCAGCAGGTTGGAAAATAAGCAGATCACCTACAACGTAACTTCAATGGCACCATATATAACAATTTTTTTAATATCTTGAGCTTCTTATGATAATTCAAAACGCAAAAAGTAGTGGCTGCCAATTGAATGACCTACATTTTTGTGCCAAAACTGGAATATACGAAAGCGATTGTATTAGCTGGATCACTTATTAACCGTATGGTATAGTTTTCGTCGTGTGCTACGACCATGAGTGAACGTCAAGTGCCAATCACCTTGCTCAACGTATTGTCATTAATTTTTTGGTGCTAAGGCTAAAAAACCATCGAGAAGAGCCGCATGTTCTCAACTGCGAACAAGCATCACACCAGACAACAATCGCCGCGTGAACCAACTCATTTTGAAGGACCGTAGGAAGGATTGTTCGAAAAACTTGGACTGAACTTGGTATTAGTCTTGGTAATGTAGAGTATATCATCCACGAAAACCTTCAATTTAGCAAAGTAACGACGCGATGGGGTCCGAAACATCGCGCAAATATGCATGCGGCTAGTAGTTTGTAGTCACTTGCTGAAGCAACGATTTTTTAGCGCAAATTTTCAATATGAATGCACTATCACACTCCCGAAAGAAAGGTGTCCTTTAAAGAGGAAGAAGGGAGAAGCGAAGACAACCAGGTCCGCGGGTTAGATTATGTGTACTGTATTCTGCGCTACCTCATACCATGCGTCACACGTTCGATACAATATTAGACCTGACGTGGGAGATACTAGCACATAGCTCCTACAGTCCGGATTAATCAACATTTTTGGATCACTGAAAGAAGCATTCGGAGGTCAAAAATTCAACACCGACGGTGAGGTCGAGAAGTTGGTGCGCATATAGCTGTCCAAGGAATCCAGCACCAAAAAGAGGTGGCAGAAATATACATCTAGTGAGGAAATTAACTGAAAAAACTATGAATTTTTGTGCCATATCTGTACTTTTACAACTTTGTTGTATCTATTATTTAAGACCAGATTTACCCCTTGCTTGCTATAGGGTTCCATTTAACATTATTGGTCACAAAGATCCGAGAAGGATTTTACAATAGCATTATGTAGAATAATAATATTGGAAGGTTTATAAACGTTTATTACAATGAAGCCGAGCACCGCCATATTTTTATTTGTGATAAAAATGTTTTGATATTTCCATAATTTTAAGGTGTTGTTTCGAACTGTAGCCATGATGGTACCAGATTACGCGATGATTGGAGAAATTTCTTTATATTCGTATGGGTTTGTAGACGCGAGGAATTTGTCTGTGAAAATCGTTACTGTATATAGGTTATGTTCGGAACAATTGTCGTCACAAAATCATTACGATTACGGTAAGTATTCTAACCTTAATAGTATATTTTCATGGTTTAAAAACACACCTTATGGCCAAAATTGACTGATCTAACAAAGAAACAAGACATTTATTTCCTATGTTTATTTTTCTTTGTAACAGAGTCTATACATTTAGTGTAGCGATGCTCTTACTGTTTACTTACTCAAAAAAGAGATTAAAGTATGTGATAACGTCCTCGTCTTTTGATAATATTTCTCCTGCAAGTGAGACTTTAATATTAGAAAATAGGAAAAACTCACTGGGTACCAGATATGGTGATTCCGGTGGGTGTTCAACCAATTCTAAGTGCAATTTTAGCCATGTCTATTATCAAAGTGTGAGAAGGAGAGTTGTCCCGATGAAAAAGTGAAAACAGCAAATTTGGTTATTTGAAGAAGGATTCGCCTAGTTTATAGTCCTATAGATTAATTGATGAGATTGATTATTTTGATTATTATTTATTTAAAATTACGCACACCTCAAACACCCTCACACGATCCGTGCCCCCGTCAACTGACTGGAATTTTCTACTACTTCATTCCATGGTATCGTCTGTTCCTTCTTCGATATCTTTCCTCCACCTAGCTCTAGATTTTCATCACTTAAGTGGTGGACCTCTACTACGTGTTCCAATTGGAGAATTATTCCTTGCTATTTTTACAAGTCTTTCGTTTGTCATTAGACTTATATGTTGGTTCAATTTCGTCTTACGCTGTAACACCCAATAATTGATGTAATCAAATGATCGTCTGACGTTTTCACTTCTTTCTCGGTTCATAGGGTTCTTTCCGAGATTCTCCTGAGAATTTTCATTCCTCTCGTTTTCAAGAATTGTTTCGTTTTGGATATTTCTAGCCTTACGAATTCTGAAGACATCCCCAGACCTTATTTGCTCTGGATACTTGACCTCTAACGTCTTCAACGCCTCTCTAACTGGTAATGTCAATTCCAAGGTACTTGGATTTCATTTATTATCATATTAATTAAAATGGGACTAAGCGAATCTTTTTGTCTAATAGCGCTGTTGACTGATAATGATTTCGTTTCTTTACCATTAATGCGAGCTTAATACGAACAAACGCTTTTGTGAGGTCAAGGAATCATGAAAAGTCTGGTTTTTCATATTCTATGGACCTTTCAACCAGTTGTCGTAGGATAAATATTTCATCTACCCTGGATCTTCCTGATCTGAATCCTTGCTGCTCGTCTTGTCTTGTATTTTTGACCCAAACAATGTTAATTTTGTTCAATGCTTATGGACTTTCAAAACTTTTCACGTTTTCTAAACGTAAAGGGGGGCTCTGTGCTCGTTAAACACGGAATCATCCCAAAGTCAGTTTAAAAAACTAGCCCAGAGTGACCCCTATCAATGCCACGTTGCCAGAGCTCTCAAATCGTTTTCTAGAATTTTGCTAGAGCTCTCTACTACTCTGGTCCAGGAGTTTAGTTTCAATTTTTTTTTGTCTTCTAGGAATGAGAGCTGTGAAGTCGGTACTTTCTGCAGCGGGTAATAACAAAAGAAAATTTCCCGATCTAGAAGAAGACATATTGCTGTTACGCGCCATTTTAGACGTAAATTTGCCAAAATTTTTAAATCAAGATTTACCTTTATTCGACGGTATTATAAGTGATTTGTTTCCGGGAGTCGTTTTACCGGAAGCCGATTATACTAAATTAGTGGAATGCATGAAAATATGTTGCGAAAAACGGAAATTAATACCGAAAGATTGTGTTATAACCAAAGTGATTCAAACTTACGAAATGATGATAGTTCGATGGGGGTTCATGATAGTCGGTTACCCATTAGCTGGTAAAACTTCGACGTTGAGAGTTTTGGCAGATACCCTTACGCTAATGAACAAACAAGGTAAATTTGAAACAAAATAACATCTCCTTCAAAGAACATAATGTCTATTTTTTATCGAATTTTTTTTCATATTATAGACAACTAAGCTTGATTCACCAGATCTAATATTTCGTAATAGGGCGCGAAGATGGTACCAAGCAATACTCGCTCTGATGAGATGCAAAAACACCGAAACCGGTTACAGAAATACGTCTCTATTCTTTCACTTTCTTGACTGTGCTTGCAATTTTCTTCAATAATGTGTGAGGTAGGCAACAAGAAGAAGTTATCGGACTCTATTGACACATTAGATGTGGGTGGGTATTTATGGCAACTGTGTTTTGGTATCGGAAGGAGGTATTTCTCTTCGATTCCATACAACGTAGGAAGACAATAAGACAAACTCCGGCGAAGAGTTCAGAATTGCAGCAAAGGACGTTTGATGTTGGTAAAAGTACTTTTTCCCGACATCGTCCGATCCTATGTCGCTTGTCAAACACAACTTGGACTTAGTCCCCAGAGATATCACCTGTTTCCCAAGAAACACTAACTTTCCAACAGCGACGATAAAGTTCCAGCAGAGATCACAAGTTTCCTCAACGGATTGAAGGGAGACTTCTTAGATTTAGAAATACAAAAGCTGGAGTACTGTCTTCAAATGCCTTTCAAGAAATAAACTGATATTATGTTAAAAAATAGACAACAATGTAAGCTTCTCAACGATGTATAAATAACTTTCTATTCTCTATCCTCACATTTGGTATGACACTCGTACTCTTCTTTTTTTTATTGTAAATTCTAGGTCTTCCCGAAGAGAAAGTGGAAATGCTTACCATGAATCCAAAAGCCATTACAATGGGACAATTGTACGGTCAATTCGACCCGGTATCCTACGAGTGGTTCGATGGCGTTATAGCCACAGGATTTAGAAATTTTTGCACAAATCCCAGTCCACATAGAAAATGGATGATATTCGATGGACCCGTAGACGCCGTTTGGATTGAAAATATGAATAGTGTTTTAGACGACAATAGAAAACTATGTTTGATGTCAGGGGAAGTTATGTCGATGACAAGTTCGATGTCTCTTATATTTGAGGTCATGGATCTGGAACAAGCGTCTCCTGCAACGGTTCGTCACGTTCATCATTAACTTTTCCACGATATTCTGCTTTAATTTTGTCTCCACGACTTTCTGTTTACTGCACCAGTTGTCTGCACGCGTAATCAACGCGCTTTGAAACCTCAAAGACATCAAATTATATGAGGTTGTATTAACCTATCAATTTACAGGTTTCTCGTTGCGGAATGATCTATATGGAACCGGTAACACTAGGTTGGGAACCTTTCGTCGAATCGTGGTTACCAACTTGTAATCCGATATGGTGCGGCCCCGAGAAAAAAGATTTCATTCACGACATGCTATATTGGATCATACCGCCGTCGTTGATGTTTATAAGAAAAAATTGTATACAATTTTGTAATCCTGGAGAGATCAGTCTGGTTCTAAATATGATAAATATATTTCAAATGCATATGGACGACGCCGTTACTGAAAATCCCAAACGAGAAGATCAAGTTAAATATTTGGATATATGGACGCAAGTTGCATTGATTCAATCTGGTAAATATTTTTCGATTTATCTAAAGACAAAGTATTTTCTACTTAAAATATCCTCTAATGTAGAGGAAATTGGATTTTAAAAATTTCGAAATACTCAATTTTTCACAAATGAATTTTACAAAGAAGGGCACGACTTTGAAAAGTGAAAATTTGAATCGCTAACAAATCATAACAAAAGTCATTTTACTGTTAAGAAAGTGAATTTCCTGATGTTTTTATAACAAACATACTGTTATGAATAAGTTTTCGAAATGGGTCCTCACGCCAGCCATAAAGGAATTTAAAATTCGACGAATTCGCGTAGCGCCTTTCATCTATTTTTTATATATGGCGGACGCACCTTTGACGTTTGCTTATAGAACTTCTTATTATAGCAGGCGGTGCATTTACAGTATATCTTTTAAATAATTATCCGGAAGGTCTATTTATTTATTTGTTTTGTTTCTTTTTGTTCTAAATCTAGAAAATTCTTCTGGGATAGACGTATAAGTACATAATGTAGCGCAGTTAGTTTTAAATAAATAGTCATAGTGAATAGAACGAATTAGAAAAGTAAGCGCAGAAATTATTTAAGTGAAGTTTATAAGTGCATTATTATAAATAGTGTATAGTGTGTAAATAAATTAAGAACGTAAGAGGCAGTGTTCATTTATTTACCCCAGGAATAGGAAGAGTGTAAATAAATAATACGAAAAACATTATAGTATTAACCATATGCCTGCCGCACATGCCTCACTTCGTGCTAGTAGCGTGAATCGCTGCGAAAATACTGGTGCCATTCAAAGGCGTGGAATGCTTACTGTACTCTAATTCCTCTAATCCGTTGAGCGTCTTGACGAAGAGCTGAAGACATATGCGTCATGCTGGTTCCATTCTTAGGAATTTTACTATGGAGAGAACCCACGAGGTGTCTCGTGATTGTGTTGAGATAAAATCCTGAGTTCTTTTAGAAATAGTCGAAGACATAAAAATAAAAATATGTAACACGATAGCAGTAAAGATCGACCAACATAGCTTTGCCTCTGAGATGCGCAAACGATAAACAGAGAGGGTTAGTAATATTTCTCTCTGATAACCATGATTGCATCTCGGATTTTTGGTCAATGTCGTTGGCATTTTGTCGATTTGTTTATTATGATAAGGTGCATTATCGATAACCACAACGCTCTTTGGCGGCAAATTCGGAATCAACTGTTCTAACACCCATTTTTTATAAATATTAAAATTCATCTCATTATGATAATCACCTATATTGCAATTCGATTTCCATCTTATATAAGCATAGGCACAAATCCATTTTCTCCACCTGCATGTATTATGATTAAACGTTGTCCTTTACTAACAGGTTTTTTTAGACCATCCTCGGTATTATCACTCCAGCCTTTTTGGTGCGTGTGTGTAGCATGAATATAAGTTTCATCCATTTAAATAATAGGTCGACCCTCTTCTCTGTAGGTCCGCATTTTTTTTCAAGAATTCTATTAATATTTTTCTGTTCGTTTTCACCTTCCTCCATCGAAATCCAAGTTTATGAATATTTTTTCTCAAAGACTCTTTGCAACGCTGATAGTCCATATCGCCAATGATATTTCTATGAATTACCCTGAGAGTAGGAATTCTTTTTTCTGTGAAAATGGAAATTAACTATGCACCTACGTAAAATAGCCAATAGCCTATTTTTTTTCATCTCTGCTTTGTCCAATCAGAACCTTGTTTTTCACTTTACTGTTCAAAGGCATTTTCAAAGTAACGAACACAGAATTATTACAACAGTTCTCTATATAATTTCTGCACTGACTGTACTAACCGATGTTGACTGCACGAGATACTCGATATGCTGGTCGATCTATACCCACGTTAATATAACTAACAAAAAGTCACAGCTTAGAATAGTAGCAGCGGAGTGATTTTCATCTTTTTCCTGAATTTAAGCGGTGACTTCACGGGCGGCGCTTTCAAACTGTCTTGTTAGAAATCGTCACAATCTACTTCCAATCAATGGCGGTTACATTTTATGAAGACGGTTTTTCAAAGTGTGTTCACAGATATGACAAATGCCTTAATCGTCAAGGTCCATATTTTTTCTTTACTGCCTATTTGAGGTTGAAAAAATAACCCTCGTAGACCAATTTTATAAACTATTGCACAGCCTTAAATCCGGTGGAAGCAATGGATTATCATTTGAAATGATATTCTGGAGTAATTCCAGCAAAAATCTTGTCCATTGTGTTCACATCCATGTTTTGTAAGATTTTGGGCTTGGGACTCCAATGTTAATAATATAAAAAATATCAAGTGTAGTAGACAAGATTAAATCTCCAGCGCCACAAGAACTTGAACACAATAATGTTTTCAAAGTTCATTACGTTTCTCTATCAACTTTTGCGCTTCGAAGATATTTTTCTCACTTGTTGTACAATATACTATTTTCTCAGGTGTTTGGGGTGTAGCTTCAATTCTCGATCAAGATTCAAGGGATAAATTCGACGAGTTTTATAGGGAATTGTGGAGAGGTGAAAATGAAAAATGGCCATATCCCGCCTGCTTGGAAAAACTTGAGGTATCCATTCCCGCTGAAGGTATAATTTTCGATTACAGCTACAGTTACAAAATGAAAGGAAATTGGAAATTTTGGCCGGCGGTCGTGAAAACCGAAAGAGTCGATGAGTGTAAAAATATCATGCAAGCACTTATACCTACCGTTGATACGGCCAGGTTAGTAACTTTTAATTAATTTACTTAAAGATAAGGCATACACAGAATGTCTCTCGAATAAGTACCACAACTTATAAGTAATATCTCAGAGATGTTGATTATGTTTTTGTTAAAGAAACTGGGAAGCATTGGGAAAACTTCACGTCTTTCTATTACTGGCTGGAGTTTTTCAGTTGGTGATATTAAATTGCTCTAGATCTCTTTCGACTATCGTTATTTTATTCTTCTTCTCCTTTTCCGGCCACATATTGACCTCTCTAAAATGGTTCTTTACGTTAGTTTATTATCGTCAGTTCCCAAGTCGATCTTGCTGCTCTGATCACGGTTTTGTATGTACGGATGAGAAAGATAGAGGAAAAATGAAAATAAAAATTGATGAATGCAGACAACGTACGAACTATGATATGCTGAAAAAATGAACAGGGATAATATAATGAAAACAGCTTAAAAACGTTAGTCCGATGCGGGAAACAAGAAGTGGCTGAGAGGAGTAAATTGGTATTTGATAATGATATCAACGGAAAAAACAAACGAGAAAACGATGAATTGGTGGGGATCGGTTCGCACAAGAGGAAACAAAAAAACTTTTTTATCACTTAATTTTCTGTTGACGGGGTTTTGGGATCGACTCCAAACACGTGAAGAATTTATAGTTGATATGAAGAACAGTTAATTGGATGAAGACGAGATTATGAAGATTTCTTTCGTTTGTTGAAGGAAGAAGCATATATCTTCTTGATTTTTTTCGTTCAACACCCCGGAGATCACTAAACGCACAAAAAAGCCTTTTTGGACTGTAAACCCGGGTTCGTGTTACTTTAGAACAGAACCACTGCCCATTTTTCGTCTCCAGTGATCAAGCGATCAAAAATGGGTTCTGCATGGTACCGGTATGGTCCAGCAAGGTTGGTTAAGGTAGATTTGAAGATAATGAAAATGATTACAACTAAAATTAAAGAAACATCTTTACGATAAACATGCTCTACCTGGTATTTGGCTGGCAATGTCACACTAAATTACAGAAAAATCACATTAAACATAAAATGTTTTTGATGCAACTTCCAATTATGTAGGTGACAAATGACAAATGACAATGATATATCGACATGCGCAAAAACGCTTCTGGTCCCCCTAATATCTTAAACGACTTTTTGGGTTTGCGAGTACACTTTCATAACTAGTTTTTGTAATTTTTTGTTTTCCTTTGTTTTAAAAGAATTCATTTTCACCAACAATCACAATAGAAGTGAACAAAATATCGTAATCTACAACTTTTATGTGTTTTTCGTGATAATTTGTCTTGATTTTAGGGCTTTTTTCTATGAAAATCGATTTAAGCTCTTCTGATTTTCAAAGAAAAAGGTCTAAAATGAAGACAGATTATTACAAAATATAATAGTCCATTCGACACACAGACACTTTGGCTACGCCACTGTACTAAAAGCTTTCAACTACATATTGTGTTAAACCTTACAAATCATCATTTTTATTGGTTGAAGATCGATGATTTAGCATTTTGACGCACATCCTATGCATCCATATCCACAAAATCGCTTCCCTTTAAATAAATACGAGTGGTAAAGAAAGGTAATTTTTCGTTCCGTTGCTTTGTGCAAACGCCCGTGTTGGTATATCATACTTATTCACTGGGTACTCTGTATAATAACGATTCTAAATTTCATTATTATTTCAAGATACATGTTATTGGTTGACATGCACATAAGATACGGGAAACCTTGCCTTTTAATAGGACCGACGGGAACCGGGAAGTCGTTCTACATAACTGACGTATTATTGAATAGATTAAACAAAGAAAAATATGAACCGGCCTTTATAACATTCACTGTTCAAATAACTTGTAATCAAACTCAAGAATTGGTTATATCTAAATTGAATAAAAGAAAACGCGGTCATTATGGACCTCCCAAAGGGAAAACTACCATACTTTTTATCGACGATGTTAATATGCCCGCGAAAGAGGGTTATGGTGCGCAGCCCCCCTTGGAGCTATTACGACAATATTTCGATCATAAAAACTGGTAAGCAGATATAATGTATAATTGATTAAAATATTTTTTATTTATGTCACGTAATGAGCCACATTAATTGAAACTCTTTTTAATATACTATGTGATGACATTTGACCCATGTTGACACAAACAAACAGATTTTTCACGTATTTCAATACAAATCTTTATCATATCTTTCAAAATAGATTCTTTTCGAGCTAATACAAGTATACCAATAGTGTTAGGTAATATACTATTTGGTTTAAATGAGAAGTTAAAGCGCAACAATCGGAAGTATTGATTTCGACGCGAGAAATCGCCAAATTGTTATTTATTTTTCAATGATTGGTATGCATGAGTCTGGTTTTATATCTGTCATTCACTGGGGGACACTAGAACCTCTGGTTAACCCTAGACGGTTACGGAAGCTGTGGAGGATAGAGAGAAGGAGAACAAACTGTGTTTATGAAAAGTGTTTGTCGAAATGTGTTAAATAAGGATGATAAACCAATGAATTATTTCTTTGTAAATTTTTTAAATCGGCATGCTTGAATTCATCAACAATTGCTAGATTCATACTATATCCATTGCTCACACCAATGCCATTCTGGAAGGTTATTATTCGTAAAAAGACTGGAGAGAGAGTTAAGAAAGTAAAAAAATATTTTCATGGTTTAAAAGTCTGCTATTCTGTAGTATGGAGGATGTTAAACAAAATAAATAGATTTCAGCAATTGCTTCTTCATTTGCGCCAAATTTCTTATCAGCGAGAACTTTTTTGCGATCAGCGAATAGCTAGCAGTCACTGAGGGCCAGATCTGGATTATACGGTGGATGAGGAAGCGATTCGAATTGAAATTCTTTCAATTTAACTTTTTTAACTTTTTTCTTCGACATAGGAGGCCGTTTTTGCATTCGAGAGAGAGAGAGAGAGAAAGAGGGAGAGAGAAATGCTTTATTCTCAAAAAATTGTTACAATTTGTAGACAAAATCTTGTAAAAACTGAAAAACAAACATAAAAATAACTAAATAAAGATACAAGTAAAATAAAATTTCAATATACGGGAGAAACCCACAATGAGTAAGCAAATACAATATAAATCCATAGCAAAAATTTAACAATCATTTAAATATTATTATTGGAATAGAAGTCGTTAACAGAATAAAAGGTACTTTCCAATAAATATGCCCTCAAATATCGTGGAATACGAGAAAAAATGATATCGATTTGATTTCAATTGGCTAGTGATTGTGCATTTTTTTCCATTGTGAAATATTGAGCCTCCCCGTTCCTAAGTGGATAGTCGTAGTTTCTGAAATTGTGGTTGAAATATAAATCGGAGCTCTTGAGTAAATGCGCCAAAAATTTATTGCACTAAAAGTGGCATCACTGAATACTAGACTGGTCTGTTACGAAGTATAGGAAATAGTCGGGACCACGTATAGCTATGAAGGAGAAGGATGTACCAGTGTCTGTTGTGCATCGCATCATTATTTGGTGAATGGTATTCAGCTTTCCAAAAAGATCGAGAAGTAGTGGCAAAATAGCTCCAAAATAGCCCCAAAATAGCTCAGTAGAAAAAGTTAGTCTGCAGTACTGTACGCGATATCGCTGAAGAATTGGGCATCAGCGTAGGTAGTATTGAACAAATAATTCATGAATGGCTTGGTTACCGCAAAATTTTTGCCAAATTAGTGCCAAGAATTCTGAATTTTGAGCACAAATTCACACGCTGGCAGCGGTATGAAGAGGAAGGATAAAATTTATTGCACTGAATATATACCACAGACGAGACCGTATTTTGGGACATTAGAGGAGTAACTGCGATCGATTTTCTCACTGAACAACGAACTGTAAATGCGCAGTATAATAGTAACCTCTTAAAAACACGTTGAAATCTGTCTACAGACGAAATATTTCAAGCCGTAGTGCGATATTGCTGTTAGACAACACCAGACCGGATACAGCTCGGCTTACGATGCGAACCTTGAACGAATTGGGTTTCGAAATACTGGAACACACTCCTAATAGTCTCGATTTGTCCCCATGGTCTATTGGAAGAGGCACTTGGCAGACTGCAATTGGAAAGCAATCCGGAGGAAGAATCCTTTGTGGACAGAATGTCAGATGACAGGTTAACAAAGATTGCAAAGAAATAAAAACCGAATACATCCCGACCACCAGGACGACCACCTACAGGATGGTATAAAAGTTGGTCTTCATCATACCATCTACAGCTAGGCAACCATTGATGCAAACACAGGACTAAGTTCTAACGTACGATGAAAAAGAAGAAGAAGACAGTTGTTGTCTGTGCTATTTTCAAATAAGCATTTTTATACCGCATTTTTTTAAAAATGATCCAAAATAACTGACTATACCCTATGACAAATTAGTCCCCAATCATTACCTAATCACCTAATCTCAGATTAAAAGAAATCAAATAGGTAAGATCCTAAAAATATTTGGGAAAAAAGACAATCAAACTAAACAGAGATCATTAAAAGTTTCAATTTACTTTTGATATCAAAAGAAATATAGCAATTAATTACACCATTTCAACCGATTTAATTCGTATAAATTCTTCTCAGGTATGATTTAAAAACTACGGAACCTCTCTATTTGCACGACTTGATGTTTTTGGGTGCGATGGGTTTAGTAGGAGGTAGCCGACAAGATATTTACCCGAGATTCTTAAGACATTTCAGTATTTTCTCCATAAACGAATTCAGTCGTGAAAGCATGGCTAAGATATATAGTAACGTATTGTTATTGGGTTGGAAAAATAACGGATTTCCTTCTGAAATTATTAACGTCGTAAATCAAGTAGTGAACGCTAGTTTGGATATGTTCACGGCAGCACAGGAGAACCTTCGACCGACACCTTCGAAAAGTCATTACATTTTTAACCTACGAGATTTTTCAAGGCTCATTCAAGGTATGATTTTCATTCTATTATAAATAAATAATACTTCCTGATTAGCTTTTCCAACATCGGCATTTCGTAGTTTTAAATGGGGCATGACCTATCAGAAGGCTTAAGTGCTCAACGCTTCTTAATCACCCACTAATTCAACTATGAGCTAATTTGACTGCAATGTTCATGTAAAGGGTTACCTCTAATGACGATTTGTTGTCATGGTATGTTCTTTGTGCTCCGGGCGGGGTCAGCCAAGAAAGAAAATACTCCAGGGGTCACTTTGGTGATGACGAGAACGCTGAAGCTAGTAGAACAGATTTTACGTGCTATCCTCGATTGGTAAACTCGGTATTTGCTGCTGAAGCTTTCCACTTACGAAGTCGTAGAAGAAAGTGGAATAACACCAATTTGTTCATTGAAAACTCAAAAGAAAACTATACTGAAAACACAGCAATACAAATGAACCAATCCGGAAAACGAAACGATACCGATTCAAGTGGTACTACTTAATAAATTCCAAGCAAGGAACAGTTGCTAAGCAGTACGCAAAACGTAAACAGATGCGTGTAAAAAGTAGGTTACGGTAAGGGCTGAAGGTATATGATGTCACCTTTGCAAATTACTTCATATGGGGATAATTTTCCAAATCGTTTCCCTGCTAGGTTTGCTAAATGCATCAACACGACCACGACTGAGACGTGAAAGCTCAGCTTCCTCAATGGTAGTTTCGTGACTCTTAGTGAAGCTCTTCCAGTAGCAGTTTAGATATAATCGGTTAGCTTTTCGAGTCGAAACTGTCTCTTCAGCGATTGAAATTAGATGGTAATGATTTTTTCTAGCTCGAATATTCTCGAGCAAAGCGTTTATCCACGTTTTAATGGAGTGGGAGATCTGTTCGCGCATATATTCGAACCGTAACTGTTCTAATTATAAACTGCAATAAGCAAAATGCATATTTTCTCCTTAGATGCAGACATAGTATTGGTATTGTCTCATCTCTGGTGTTATCAGGATGGATATCTTTGAAAGCGATGACAAATGTGATTTCGAAAACGCTCCGTCATCATTTTCATTAAAATTTTTAACGACGCGCTAAGAAATAATTTAGTTACAAAAACGAACAGTTACATGTATCGAAATATTTGAGGGAAACCAGCGCATACAAGTTCAAACGAAATAAGGCAGTTTTTTACAATTTACAAAGTTTATGCAAAACGCCAGAATAAAGGCATTATCGTACCAAAAATTCGATTTAACATCAATTTTTCCCAATGTATGACGGGTAAAAGATATAAAATTCTAAAACAGTTTCTCTCCTTTTCGAATAGCGAAGAATTTGGTACAGATACTCATCCTGGTCCAAAGCTAAATCAAATTTGGCCGATCTGTGAGGATTTGGTTATGAAGTTTCAAAATCTATGTACACTTGAGCAAAAGTAGCGATGGATGAGAGTCCCTTGTTCGTTGGTTTGGATCACATACTTCCCAAGAGAGCCAGATTTGAGATCAAAACCTACTTGCTCTGCGGATTCAAAAGTGGATATATTTGGAGCATCAAAATTTATACATGCGAGAATACTTTGGTTGATCGGGAATTGCAGCAACTTCCAGTTTCGTCCCAAGTTGTAATGGCCCTCTTTTAAAGAAAAGGTACTGTCTGACTCAACCGATAGATCTATTTTTATTTAAACAAACAGATGTTTATGAAACATTGAGAGCAACAAGAAGAGAAGTTCCTAAAGAACTGAAAAATAAAGAATTGAATAAAGGTTTTCATTTCTACTGTACATTCTATGACCATACAAGAAGTTGTAGGGAAAGCACCATCGGATGGAGGTGTGCTGGTGCAATAGTGCACTAGAAAAACAAACGCTGGACAAGTACCTTGAAGTGCCTGTGAAGGTAACAGGAAGATCGTCTATCATTCTATCACCAATACGTTTGTCTGCTACTTGTTGTAGTAAGGGGGATGAAAAAAGTAAAAGGGTCGAGAAGGAAACGAATTATCATTTTTCGGATTATGTTGTTCCATGTTTAAAAACTTATCACACTAGTTCAAGCATTTGGAGTGTTCTAGAACTTTCAATTTATACAATATTTGTTGTGTTCAAGGTTGTGCGATGCTCAAAAAAGAATCTGCCGACGATAAAAAAATATTCGCGAAAATTTGGGTACACGAAATACTGAGAATATTCTATGATCGATTAATTGAAGACAAAGATAGAATATGGGTATATGAAAAAGTGAGACAATCTGCTAAAGATTCCTTTAGAGAACACTTCGATATGCTTTTCGAAAATTTGAAAAACGAAGAAGGTTTGTTTGATTTTAACAGTTTTTTTTTCTATAAATTTGTGACCGAATGAATTCCAGGTGTGGTTACCAGAGATGGTTTGAAGAAATTAATTTTCGGTACGTTTTTCGACCAAGATTCCGATGAAGATAAACGATATGAAGAGATTTTGAACATCGAGGCGCTGAGAGAACTATCGGTGAACGCTTTGTACGAATTTAACGCCACGCATAAAACCAAAATGGATATCGTATTATTCGATTACGCGTTAGAGCATCTGTCCAAAATCGGCAGGGTTCTATCCATGAGATGCGGTAGCGCTTTATTAGTAAATAGATAATACAGCTTAAAAAGCACTATTTTCAAAATACTTTTTTCGTAGGTTGGTATAAGCGGTTCGGGAAGACAGTCCTTAACCCGACTCGCAGGAGAATTATACGGTTACGGCGTTCATCAAGCAGAAATTACCAACAATTATTCCATCAGCGATTGGCGGGATGATATTAAAAAAGTTCTCAAAGAATCGGGTGGTAAAGGAAAGGATTTCATATTTTTAATAGGCGAAGGACAAATAAAAGAAGAATTTTTTCTACAAGACGTAGATTGTTTGCTAAACTCAGGTGAAGTTCCCAATATGTACCAAATCGATGAAAAACAAGAAATTTTGGATATGGTACGGTTAGCTGCGCAAGGTACTATTTTGTTTTTATTTTACCACAAAGGTTAGAGTTGTTCTTTTAGATTACATTAATTAATACATTAATAAACTTGTGAAGATCGAATATTCCTTCACTATATTCTCGATGTTTGGGCTCAGAATTATCTAGAATACCTGTTATGTCAGAAAATATCTTGTTTATCACTAGAATGAGATTCAAACTGAACTACACTAGTTGCTGCTAGCTGCTCCTCTGTATGGTATCCATAAGTAAGACAAACTCTTCAAAGTGAGAACGATTATACTGTAGTCGAGTAATGAGGAGGTCTAAGCACAGGGCACACGTAAGCCAGTTATTACAGGCACGTAGAATTTGACGGAAGAGACTTAGTTGAAAGCCATCGATGACGGAGGATTCTTAACTTTTTATAAGCTTTCTTGTAACAAGGGTAGTGACAGAGGGGACTGCAAAGGCGTTACCAAGGCAATTAAGACCGATATTCTAAGTATTAATGGTAATTTGAAATAGAAAATTTTCAAATAGCTACAACAAGAGCTAGGAGATGCTTCATACTGATCTAGACAAGACAAGACAACGATCATAACCCTAGAGCTACTCAACTGCTGATCATTACTAAGTAAAGGAGTTTAAAGAATATAGAAAAGAAAAAAACGAAAAGGCTTGGCAGTAGCTAGGCTAAAAAAATACTTCATAGGTAAAACCAACTACTCAAAGTGTGCGGCGGAAATAGTGCAGCTAAGTAGTGAGGAAGCCTAAGCCTAGGTCACAAGTCGATTATTACAGCTTTGTGAGCCTTCATGCAGCGAGAGGTGCGACCAATAGTACTGCAAAAGGATTGCCCAGATATTTTGAACCGATATTCCTAGTATTAGAAATAATTTCGAATAGATAATTTTGAAGTAGACTAATTGTCATTGGTACATAGTGAGAAGAACAAAGATGATGAAGAAATCTTGGGGATTGTCGAACAAGAAAATTAAAATTAACTCCTTTAAAATTTTAGCTCTTATTGTACAACTAAAGTATTGTTTTAATTTATTCTTATTTCAATTATGTACATAGTTCAACCAAGTAGCAAAATTAATCCCCATCCAGATATTATTGTATTAATTTTCTATTATAGGAGGGAACAGAAATCTCGAAGTCAGTCCATTGGAAGTGTTCTTCTTTTTCACGAAACGTTGCAAAGAAAAACTGCACATCATTTTATGTTTCAGTCCAGTAGGATCGGCCTTTAGAAACAGACTGAGATTATTTCCCGCTTTGATAAATTGTTGTACTATAGATTGGTTCGAAGATTGGCCAGAACAAGCTTTGGAAGAGGTTGCTCATACGTGGATGGAAGATATAAATTTATCAGGTTTGGATTCATAACTACATCCCTTGATATGCTTTTTTACAGTAATCTTAATTATTCCATTTATAAGAAGGCAATTCTATTTTTAGATGAGATCAAAGGAACTAGCGTGATTGCGTGTAAATATTTCCACGTGGAAGCCAGAAAGGCGTCAATGGAATTTTATGAAGCAGTTAGCAGACGCACGTATATCACTTCAGCATCATATTTGGAGTTAATCAAATCATTTACCGATTTAACCAATAGAAAACAAGATGAGATTATGAAAGCTAAGAAAAGATACTTGGGTGGATTAGAAAAATTGTACCATGCGTCAGTTAGTATAGGTAGGTTGATCGGCTCTATAGAAAAGAGAACAATTCGACTTGTAGGTGACACAGAGTTGACCACAAACTTAAGCAACTTAGAGCATAGACATAATCCCACCTAGAGTAGTATTTACAAGATCTACTCGACAGGCAAACGTAGCTCATGAGCTTTGAATTCGCAGAACGTCAGTTTATCGGGACACCTTCTTTTGGAGAAGTACAAGCCTGTGGAATCAGCCATCAAGCTTGTCTTTCCCGAGTACTACAACCTCCAGAAAATCAAGATCAATATCTGCAGAACTCTCCACATTGCAGGGACCATAATTTGAACAACCTTTTTAAATGAACTCAGCTCATAGCAATAATAATAGATGAGGTCAATCTACTGGCTATAAGCCATTAAGTAGATAACCTGGGGAGCCTCTATAAACGAGTTGCTAACTTCAATTGTTATTTATATAAATTTTTGTAATAATTCCTTTCAGGTGAGATGCAGAAATCTTTGGCCGCTTTGCAGCCTCAATTGGAAATTATGAGTAAACAAGCGGCTGATATGCTGCAAAAAATCGAGCAAGAAAGTATCACTGTCGAACAAGCTTCGGCTGTAGTGAAACAAGACGAAAAAGTTGCCAATAAACAAGCTGCACAAGCTCAAGCTTTGAAACTGGAATGCGAAGCGGATTTGGCGGAAGCTATGCCAGTTTTAGAAGAGGTTTCGAATATTTTATTACTTTTATTACCGCGATAAAAGATTTAGAATTGTCGAAGGTATTTCAATCTTCTGTTTTTAGGCTATTGGCGCTTTGGATACTTTGAAACCATCGGATATAGTGTTGGTGAAGTCTATGAAGAATCCACCTGAAGTGATTAAATTAGTTATGGCGGCTGTTTGTATTATCAAAGGGATTAAACCGGATAGAGTACCGGAACCTGGTACTGGTAGAATGGTATTAGACTTTTGGGGACCAAGCAAAAGGTATGAGAAACAAAAAACGTCTTAATTATTTCTCATATCTTTATTTAGTTACAAGTTCTGAAACTAGTGATATACACTTCATTAATCGCACTTTCTGGTCTTTCGAGCTTTTCTGTTCAATATCTGACTCGAAGGACCTGTTAATATGATTTTATGTCTTATGTAGTGATAAAAAATAGTGTGTATAGTAATTTTTTTGTTGTTAGACTTTTAGGTGACATGAATTTCTTGCAATCACTAAAAGATTTCGATAAAGATAATATAAAACCTGACGCTATGGCGAAAATACGTAAAGAGTTCATTCCCCATAAAGATTTTAAACCCAATATTGTCGCTAAAGCTTCCAGTGCAGCAGAGGGTCTGTGCAAATGGATCATAGCTATGGATATGTATGATAAAGTATACAAGGTACGTACAATTTTTACAAATTGATATTTTCTGTATGGTTCTGAAGATTCATTTTTTAAACAAAGAGGGCCTCATCAAAATCTATTTGTTAAAAATGTGTGCTTCAAAATGGAGGCTAAAATTAATTACATTCCACAATAAAGTGAACACAAGAAAACGTTCGCAAATTTTCGTATATAAATATTATAGAAAATGTCTATTGGTATAGACGAGTGTACCTGTGATTAATTTTGTCGAACATTGTGTCCTAATAAACTGGAGTTCATTAGTTTTTGACATTATCACGAAAAGACTATCTTATTTTATAATATATATAGTAATAATTATTTTGAAACTTTAAGAAATTATTTACCAAAAGCTTTCGCGTCGATTACTTTATCTATTGATGAAAACTACTTTGAAATCAGTACATTATTTAATTAAATTATTGCGAACAGAAGATAAACATGGTGGAAATCTTTTTTTTTTAATATATATAGTAAGGACTAAATATTGATAAGAGCCCTTTTGAAATTCGTTCAATCACTTCTCGAATTATCTTGAACAGAAAGAAAACGCGGCGATGAATCTCGTTTTATAATATAAAGTAACAATTCTTAAGAAACTTTGGTAGCTTTAAGAGCTTTCTCGTGGATTAATTAATTACTTTTTCAGATTATAATGAACAGAAAGAGCCGCGAATTATTTTGTTTATCGATTAAATGATTATTTTCAGGTAGTGGCACCCAAGAAAGCAAAATTAAAAGCCGCCGAGGAAGAATTTAGCATGATGATGACGATGTTGATAGAGAAACGTGCACAAGTTGAAAAACTAGAAGAACAATTGGCTGTTTTAAGGGAAAAATTGGAGGTAGCTCAAAAAAAGCAACAAGAATTACAAGATGAAGTCGATCTGTGCAATAATAAATTGATACGAGCTAAAAAGCTTATTGGTAATGCAAATCGTCTAATTTTACGAATAACAATTTTTTTTTCGTCAAAATACGTTACATTTTGTTAATCATTATGGCACAGTAGTCACTTACTTCGCATAATCACTCTAAATTTATTATTTATTCTTCCCCATTGTGTGTTTTATTGGTAGCAAAAGCTCATATTACAAATCCTTTCTTTAACTTCACTTTCAACAAATTGTAAAAAGCAAAACAAATAATCATACCAGTATTATTTAAAAAAAAGAAGTAATGACAAATTAATTTTTAATTTTAAGAGTGAATATGCGGTGGAAGTGACTACTAAATGTGCGCCTGAGGATTATTTTTTCTTAAAGGTGGCCTTGGTGGTGAAAAAACCCGATGGACTGCGGCAGCTGAAGCTCTCCAATTACAGTTCGACGGTTTAGCAGGCGATATATTAATGTCTTGTGGTATAATATCGTATTTATCACCGTTCAATAACGCATTCAGAGTTCGTTTGGTACAAGATTGGCATCGTCAGATCAAAAATTTGAACATACCGACCATGCAAATTTTCGAAATGACTTCAGTTTTAGGATCTGACGTTACGATACAACATTGGAATATAAATGGACTTCCTCGTGATACATTTTCAACTGAAAACGGTACGGAACAACATGTTAATCTAACCTAACCTGAACTTGACTATATCTATTGCAGTAATTATCTCGTGTCATTTCACAGTCACTCCACTACAATATATCTACACATTGTTCACAGTCGGATACACTGTCCGCCATATATGGACAAAAGGGTCGACTCCTCATTGTCTCACGGTTCGATGCCGGAGATACGCGCATTTATGTAAGGCCTGTGTGCAGATTTTATCAGTCAGCTCATGTTTCAAGCGCTTCCAGCTCTCTTCAATTGCTCGAGTTTGAGAACCTGTCTAAGGGCTTACAAGCCGACCTGTGTTGAGGGTGCTGTGATTAATAGTCTTGTGCACATAGTTTATCCCCGGGATATTGTCCAGTCTACACTGTGTTAACCATACCGAGATTTCAATTGCCTTCTCGTATCTTTCCTATATTGTACTTACTCATTCCCACTTTGGACTCATTCATATGCACTATACGTCCGCGGCCACATATGCTATCCTTATCAGTGTATCTGTCATACAAAGCGTACATCCACACTTCTTGGAAGTAACTGCTCCAGTGTACTACTGTAACTGAGGAAACGAAATTATCATTTGAGGTCTGGTTGATGGCTTGCTGTTACCTTTTCTGGAGCAATATCTTAGTTGCAGCTCTTAGCATTAGTACCAACAGAAAACCATGTACAGACGGCGAGTTCTCGAAAAACGCATTCATAAATTGTTCTGAACACTTATTAAACGACTTTGCAAATAAAAAACAAATAATTGAGACAATCGAAGAAATGCCATTGTCAGCTAGAACATTCTAGCGTCGCGTTGAAGATATGGCCAAGAATATTGATGAACAGGTCAAAAATGATTTGTTATCTTGTGACATAATTAGCATTGCAGTCGACAAAAGTACCGACATAAATAGTATTGGTAGGCTTGCAATAATTATTATTAGTTTTGTATCAATAAATAGCTCGAATGTCAATGAACAACCATACGTTCTTGCTTTATTGAATGACACCACCAAAGGCATTGATATTTTTGGTCAAGCATAAGAATTTACAAATTTAAAAAATGGACAAATACTGGATCAAGAAAGTAAATTGTTTAGTTAGGTGACGGTGCTGCAAGTATGAAAGGAAAAACTGTTGGATTTGTAAAACTAATAGAAAATGAACTTGGACGTTCACTTTTATCATTTTATTGTATTGTACATGAAGAAAATTTATCTGTAAAGGAATCTACACCACAACTTAAGGATGTTATGGGAAAAGTTGTTAGGATCTTAAACATGATAATAGCGCGATCAGCATTAATACACAGGCGCTTTATAGATTTTTTGGAAAAAATAGAATCGTAATATGGAGATTTGTTATTACATTCTGAAATACGGATGGTTAAGTCGGGGCAAAATTCTTAATAGATTTGTAGAGTGTTTTGATGATATACAAATATTTCATCACGAAATCGGTGAAAATGATCTGGAACTCAATGATAAACAATGGTTTTTAAGACTTCTTCTTCACAGACATAACGAACCATTATAATGATTTCAACGACTCCAAGGAAATAATCACACAATTTTCGAAATGTATGAGGAATGGAAGAGTTCTACTTCAAAATTGATATTATTTGAAACTGACATAAAAACTAAAAAATTTCATTTCTTTACCTTGTTAAAAAGGGAAACGCCATCTAAATATTCGAAAGTTGGATTTCGGTCATTAATAATCAATATGGACGTCGGTTTCAAAATCTTAAGAAACATGGAGAAATGTTTACATTTATAATAAAGCCCGATGAAATAGGAGAAAATATTATAAACTTGCAGTATTTTGAATTGACAATTTTAGTTTAGAAATGATTGATTTTAAAAGTTCAACATTATGGACGGATAAATTGAAGAAATTGCGGAACGATTTGGAAATTACAGAAGATAATCATTTTCTCATGATATCAACATGTTGGGTAGCACTTCCTACGAGGTTTTCATCATTGAAAAAAAATATTTTAAGTAAAAACAGGAGCAGGTCAACTATTGAGAATTCAAATGTTTGTGTTCGACTTGAAACGACTAACTATAAACCAGACTTGACTAAATTGACGTCACAAGAGGAGCCTGACTCAACTCAAGACCTACTTGTCACCTAGACGTGGTTCATAAACACTAAGCTCACCTGCAGAACGTAAATTTATCGTGGTTGCTTTCTTTAGAGAAGTGCCAGTCCGTGGAATAAGCTACTAAAGCACGTCTTTCCCGAATCCTACAACATATAGAAGTTCAAGATCCATATCCACATACGACATACACTACTCGGGTGTGATAGGGCTTGCTTTTTACATAAAAACAACTTCAAATTCTCAGGCCAGGCCCCTGGCCTAGCACTTATCACTAATCACTATCGCCCCATACCTTCCATGACGCTTTTGGCACCGGAATCGCACTTTACGATTTTCATCAAATGGACATCATACTGCTTTTACTTGGGGCGATGTAGCGCCGCTGAATGGAGGAAACCTTAGACTCTAAGCCATAGTATGAAAGTCAAATTATCCTTTGAATGAGTTCGTAAGGGTTGGTAGAGGTTGACGTAATTCATGTCATGTATACCTAGGAGCCATCCAGATTAATAATGCTCACTCTGATCTTGGTATAAAGGATTAACGAAAAAAAAATGTCAAAAAACATAATTTAAATAACGTACACTAAGAAATAAAATCAAATCTTGTTGGTATAATTGGTATTTAAGAATGATTTACATACGACTCTTACTGCAGTTGAGAAGAAATGTCAATAAAATCAAAATAATTGGGGAGGATTTGGTCGAATTAGATGCCGTTGAGAAAAACATTTTTTGTTCTATAAACGATGAATGGAGGGTGTTTCGTACCAACATAAAATATCGATAAAACCAATTAAAATATTCAGCAATATCTTACCTTTGATGATATTTTTAGTATTCTATTTTTGAATTCTTATATAGTGCAGTCATTGAAGCGAAAAATGGGATCATACCTCCGAATTTTTTTACTGTGAAGCGATTTGCATAAAATTTTGGAATTAGGCTCATCTTACCCTTAACTTCAAAAGTGCAAATGATCTGAGCTCCGCCTATTATTTTTAAGGGGTGTAAACAGCCCCTTGATGGAAAAATTGATATTGAGCCATTTTATAGCTGGAAAACGTGTTTAATATTAAGGAGTGAAATTGTAAAGTGTTTTGTAACACAATTATCTCATAATAAAATCATTCTCAACCCCTTGTAAACAATCCCTAAATTGAAAAAATCAGAAAAAATTACTTTGGGATGACATAAAAAGATTTAAGTATAGAGTAAATAATATGTTCTCTATCTTAATTATCGTATTTTTAACTTTCTTTCGAACCTTAAAAACAACCCCTTGATAAAAAATTGCTTAAAAAATTTCTTTCAATGAAATGAAAAGGATTTAAAAGTTATTCCACATTCTCGAAAATGATTATCATATTCTCAAGCTTTTCAACCCTTAAAACTACCCCTAAATTAAAACAGTAAATATATATGATTACACATTTAAAAGTAATTTAGTTATAGAGTAAGAAATCACCATTTATTGAATAAATTATAATCTTATAAGTTGTCTAAAACTGTACCAGATTGAAATAGTAATACATTATAAAAAATCCTGCAAGAAGAGCATCACAATGCATAAAAAATAATAAAAAACCCCTTAGTCGTCATTTTCATTCAATTAAAAAAAACATTATCCTTCATGACAACGTCGGAGTCGCTGTCACAATATTCACACTCCGAAATTTTCAGTTTACTAAGTAGTAAATTAGTTTTTGGACCATAAGTACTTCAATTTTGATGCTATAACAATTTATATAAAATCATTTTAAAGATAATTAAAAGAGCTATAACTTTTTTCATTACAATCTATAGTGAAAAACCTTTTATTTTAAAACGGTGAAGGGTCAAAGGGCTCGAGAGAGACTGTTACTGCGCTGCAGTCATGTCTCCGTCAATTTTTGAGTGACAGAAAAAAAATTTTTTGTCAGATAAAGACCTACATTTTTTCAATATTAATGTCCCGAGTGCATGTGAAATTGTCGATAATTTAATTTTCTCGAGTGCGCGAATGCGCACGAGAGGAAATTATGAGACAATTTGACATGCACGAGAGGGCATTTTGGCAGACTATTTCCTGAGAAAAATTTAATTTAAAATAAACAATAATTGTTCCTTTTCTTAAAATATAAAATTAAAACCAAATGATGTTTATTAATCCTAGACGAAAATTTGGCACTCGTGCAAATTATCGATAATTTGCACTAGTGCAGTATTA
Organism: Diorhabda sublineata; assembly: GCF_026230105.1. Lineage (NCBI taxonomy): Eukaryota > Metazoa > Arthropoda > Insecta > Coleoptera > Chrysomelidae > Diorhabda > Diorhabda sublineata. Next base: position 17,370,159 of record NC_079476.1, read on the forward strand.
TCGCTGAAATTTGATCGTTGCTAGGTAAACATAAAATATTACAGCTTTTTGGTTGGCTTAAATTTTTCGAAGGAAATAGTCATCATTATACTTTTATACGAATCTTTCATCATTTTTGAGATATTATGAAAAGAAGGTGGTTTTTTTTGAAAATTCGAAAATTTTTTCTTAAAATAGTGATTTAAAAAAAAATATGTGTCCTAAAGCAGCCAAACTGCTATAATTGATCAAACTCTTTATATTAAAGTTAATTCTAGATGGAATACGATTAATTTTAATTTTGGTGGAAATGGCATCAATGAAAATCAATTGATTTAAAAGAAAAAACCAGAGATGTTCCTCTTATTTACATTACAGCTCATTCATTTTACGTGCAAAAGACTTTTTTACTTTACCCATTTTAAAGCGTATTTCAAGCACTACAAAACTCTATTTCATTAGAATGCATAAAATGTATCTGCTCGCCACTAGATGGCATTGAATACATCGATTTAATTTCAGACAAAATAAAAAACGGCTTTGATCTTTAATATCTCGCTTAATATTGCACTTAGAACAATTTATAAAAAACCGATTTGCTCAGATTTTTACCTGCTACAATTTTTTTAACATGAAATTTTGGTTAAAATGCATATTTTTGAATATGTTTGCAAAAAACCGGTGAAAAACGTGAAAAAATAGCGAGTTTTCAATTGCCTATAACTTGAAAAGTATTGGGTATTTTGAAAAACTTTATAAAACATTTCTTCTCAAAATTTGGAAAAAAAATTACACCACCGAGAAGGGGTGGCAACCACCCGCAGAGTGGGTGCGGAGTTCACATCATTTCCACTTTTGAAGTTAAGGGTAATTCCAAAAGTTAAGAGTAATTCCAAAATTTCATACAAATCAGTTCTCAGTAAAAAAATTCGTGCAATAACGCTTCAATGACTGCACTAATAGCAAAATATACAAAATTATGAAAAAACTTCGTATTTAGAGATTGTCATACAAAATAATGAATTTCTCGGCCACCTTTATGATAAATTCTCTACAAGCATTACTTATCGATATAATTTCTAGTACCCTCTTTAATTAATTACCTTGTTTATGTGAATATTGAAGGTATCATAATGGATAATTCAAGAAGATGGTCGCTATTCATCGATCCCCAAGTACAAGCCGCGAATTGGATCAAGAAAATGGAGAAACGAAACAATCTGTTGGTGGTGAAATTTTCTTTTCCGGATTATATGAAACGCGTCGAAACTTGCATCCAAAACGGCTATCCCGTTTTAATCGAAAATGTCGAAGAAACTCTAGAAGCACCTTTAGACCCAGTACTATACAAACAAACTTTCAAACAAGCCGGTATGCTGGTTATAGCTCTAGGAGAAAATGTCGTCGAATATAATACTAATTTTAAATTATATTTAACGTCGAAATTAAGAAATCCCCATTATTTACCGGAAGTATTTAATAAGGTTACCATTATAAATTTCGCTCTCACTTTGGAAGGACTACAAGATCAGCTGTTAGGTATTTATGTTTTCTATCTCCCTCGTATACAATATTAAATTTAGGGATAAAATATTTTGTTCATTTCAATATGTATAATGACTTATTACAAAAAAAGTTTTTCTTCAATGGAAAATAGTTTCTACTCGATTTTCCGAATTATTAACGCATTAAGCGATTAGCTTGCAGATGTTATGTTTTCAGCTTGTGACGTTACCTCTTTGTTTAACAGTGTACACCAGGGGTCACGTCAGTGTTGCCAAGTCATGTCATTTTATTTCAGTAAAGAGCTGAAATGATTGTTTGAAATATTCTCACAAGCTAAAATATGATACGATCCCATACGAAAGTCCACTTATGAAAAAACAGACAATTAATCAAAATACAAGCAATTGAAATGAACTTTAAGACATAACAAAAAAAAAATAGATAATCAAGAAATAAGGAATGAATTTGATTCAGAAACAATAACAGAAAAAGTTAATTAACTGAGGACACGTGAAAAGAATGAGATTCATAAGGAAAAGAGAATCTAATACGAAATATAACTAAGAAATACAAATTTCAGAATCAACATCAAAACAAAAAAAAACAATTATATGCCAGTAATGTGTTAGCCGAAGAAAAACGAGTAAAAAGCAGAAAAGAAACCCGAAGGGAAGACAGTATAAGAAGTATAAGATCTGTAGAGTAACGGTTACCGTATAATCAGCCTAAAATGTATCGGTGGTCCCCATGAAATCTGAGAAAGTTGAAGAAAAATTCGAACTTTGTTTCCCGGACTTTCATCCCACACAACTGATCTGTGGCAAGTTGATAAGTCATTGTATTGCCATCAGGCTTCTCCAAAAATTGTTAGACTATAGCAAGGGGGTCTGCCCTGCACGCCTTTATCGTGCAGATTTTGTTACCGAATGGATCAGAAACCGACGTTGGTGACTTATCTGATAACCAACAAGGTTTTCGCTCAGGTCGCAGCAAAATTAGTGCCACATCAGAAGCAAAAGCTGCCTGGATAGGTGTCTAACTATGATCTGCATTACAAGCGTTAATGTATATGATCGTTTTCTAATATACTGGAGATTAGTGGAAGAATTTTCGGACCACAGCTATGAAAACCAAAAAAGGTACTGCTATGAGATTTTGCTAATGATGTAGCAACATTGTAGCGTGGAGTTATAGTGAAGCACAGCGATTAGCGAGGAACGACTAAAATTAATGCGTGTCTGGAAGAACATTGTATGAAATTAACAAAAACGAAGACCGAGCTCTTGGTTATCACAGTACAGAAGCGGTCATTGGAATATCTAATCGTAAATAAACATGTAAAAACTGAGGGTCGTTAAAACCTCTCAGTGAGATCATAGACACGAAACTGACGAAAAGGCATTAAAGACAGTGGCACAATTATCTCGAGTAATATCGAACATTCGGGAGCCTAAGAATAACTGTCATGTGTTAGGAAGCCCAAATCATTTAGACTTCACCCATATTGACGTAGATAATACTTCACGCATTTTCCTAATATCTTTAAAAGCTCACCATAAATAAGAACCGACAAAAATTGCTCTTCAATTTCAAAGTATATGGGAATACCTATTTCTTTTTTTACCATTTCACTACTTCCTAGCTACGAAAGTAATTGCTTGAGAGGGGTGATTTATAAAATGATGTTTGCCTACTTTCTGGTATCCGAGTTTATTTCAGGAACGATCCCAATTAGAAAGGTTTAGAAATATGGAGTATTCGGAACGCTCTTAAAGCTGGTGAAGGTCTGCTAACGATTTTTCGGAAGCATGAACGCCAGATAAACTGGTAGAAACGAGTGAAAAAGAACGTTGAATCAATGCGATCATTAGTTACAAACGTGATAGGAATTTACAGATTACTTCTCTTAAATAATTCTTCACTGGACATGGAGAATTTAACGCCTTTTGCATCGTATGTGGATTATAGAGGGTATTGATTGGTTGTACTCTCTATGTCCTAGAACTACCTGGTCTGACTTAGAGATAGCTATAGCTGTTTAAAAATTATCACTGTATTAAGTAAGTACACAATCTATACAGCGTATGTTCCAAGTTTGAAGACGCCACGTTGTTTAGTTTTTTTTTGGCGGACATCAATAGTGAACGTTTTCAATGAATTTGTAAGGAAAAAATTGGTTATCGTTATGTAACCAGCATCGCAGAGGTCGACCAAATAAGGTGATGACTTCAGCAAGAAAATCCATAAAGCGGAGCTGGATGATCGTCGACTGATAATGCGCGAGCTAGAAAGCTGTGCGCAAGATGGATGCCATGTTAGCTCACAAAATGGAAGAAAAACAGCGTCGTGAAGAGTGTGTTCCATCGAGTGTTTGGTAACGTTTGACAGAAATAATGCCGATTTTTTTGCGCCGTTGCTTGACCGTGGATGAAACGTGAGTCCATAACTTCAAACTCGAAACAAAAGAATAATAAAAACAAGACATGAAAATTGAGAACCGGCTCTAAAGACCGTTCCATCTGCAAGCGGTTAGGTTTTTTGGGATGCGCGTGGGATATTTTTCATTGAATATCCTGAAAAAGCAATAACCATCAATGGCGAGTACTCGTATTATGCGAACTTATTGCAACGTTTGAGCGCAAAAATCAAACAAAATTGCCACATTTGGCTAAGAAGAAAGTGTTGTTTTATCAAGACAATGCACCAGCTCACACATACTAAATTATTGCAATGGTCAAAATAACCCAATCACCAAATTTAGCCCCCTAAGATTATTTTTTGTTTCCAAGCCCTAAAAAATGGTTTAGTTTCCGACAATGATGAGGTGATATAGGCAGTTATTGGCTATTTTAAGGAGCTTAACGATTCTTATTATGAGAAGGGTATCGAACTTATTGAAATCGCTGGAACCTGTAAGAAGCTAAAAGGAGATTACATTGAAAATTACTTATATTTTTTTCCAAACTCAATAACTGAATATTTAATCAATCTAGTAGAAAAACAGTACACTTGGCAACACTATTTCGATGCGATATTTACAGATCTCTGTATTTTAAGCGAAATGACAGTTGTAGATGTAGTCGCTTATTTCATATGGTAATCTTTTTACAGAATTTCAAAAAAAGTTGTTATATCCCAAGAACAAATTATAAAAGTGAAAAAAATTTCTTAAATTTAGGTATAGTCGTTGCAGTTGAAAAACCGGACTTGCAGCAACTAAAAGAAGAATTGACAGTACAAAAAGCCGATAATAAAAGAGCCCTAAAAGAAACGGAAGATAATATATTAAAAACTTTATCAGAAACGAAAGGAGATATTTTAGAAGACGAAAAAGCGATACAAATATTAGACGAATCGAAAATATTGTCGACCGAGATAATGGAGAAGCAAGAAAGATCGATTATAATCGAGAAATCGATAGAAGAATTCAGGGATAAATACAAAATCGTTTCCGAGCATTCCGCTGTGCTTTATTATTGCATATCCGATTTAGCTAACGTTGATCCGATGTATCAATATTCATTAGACTGGTTTATAAATCTCTATATCGGATCTATTCAGAGAGCCGAGAAGTTTAAAATAATCGAAAAGAGATGTCAGTGTCTTATCAACGCGTTCACTTTCGATTTGTACAGTAATATAACTAGATCGCTTTTTGAAAAGGACAAATTGCTGTTTTCGTTCCTCTTGTGTTCAAAGATCATGATAGCGCAGGGCCGACTGGACGAGAAAGAATTTTTATTTGTTTTAACAGGTAATCCTGAGACATTTTCACATTTTTAAGTATAAATCTTGCCGGAGTTGATCCATTACGCGGGTTTCCTATTCCACACTTTATTTCTTATTTATTTCTCGTTTTGCTAAAGCTAACTTTTTTTCTTTCATCCTACTATTCCTCAGTTTTCCTTATGTTTGTTCGTGCCTTCTACATCTTCCGTAATAATCGTTTTTCTCTCATTATCCTCTCATTGCCAAATCATCTTAATTGTCCTTCTTAAATTTTGTTTTGAATTGATTTTAATTTCAACTCTATTCCTTGTTTTGTTTTTATCAGAAATCTCATTTGTGTACTATATATTCTACTCGTTTGTTTCTGTGCAATTATCCATGTTTCTGATCCAAATGTTAATATAGATATCTTTTTGTTTTTATTTGCTTTATCGATCTCTTGTTGGCTAAAAATTGTGTTTTAATTGCGTTGAATGATCTCCCAATTACTCGATTAGTTCCTTTAACTCTTATTTTAGTCTTCGATTTTGTGTAAGACTGTCATGTTTTATCTTATGTGTCTTCTCCTTCAAGTTTATTATCAACATGTTAATCTTTTTATATTCATAATCTATGAACTACAATTATATTTAAGTTTGAGTTTAAGTTTTTCTCGATTTCTTCCTATTATCACTATGTCATTTGCATCTACGAAATTTTAATATCTTTCATATTCTAGTTTCAGACATTGTCTTTCGTTCTTTTCGCTTAACACCATGATAAATAATAATGAGCTTAGTACACATCCCTGCTTTACTGCTTTTGTTGTTCGAACAAATTTGATACCTGTTACCTATATATACTTCAGCTCTAAAGGCTCTAAACCCTTGGTTTGAACCTTCTTCACTATTCTTCTCCACTTTATTTCGTCATTTGCTACTTATTTCGAATTAATCTTTCCTACCTGATCTACATCTCGCTCTACTTCTTGCAATACCTTCTTTTTCCAATTTCTCCTTCCTCTAGCACTATTCTCATAATTCTCTTCTGTGACAATTTGTTAATATGTCATAGTCATTTTACTCTTTGTATTTTAACTATTTATGTTGTCTTCGGTTTCTTGTATATCTTTATATTAGTTCTCTGTTATACGTCTTCCCAAGATATATTCTGTCTTTTTCACATAGTCATATATTTTCTTTAGGATTTTTCCTATAGGCGAACCAGAAATTTGGACAGCTTAGAGCATAGAAGAAAGGTCACTGATATGGCTGTTTTACCGTTACTACAACGGCGAATGAGTGCTCGTTCGAGCTGTCCAAAATTAACCCACCTAGAGCAGTATTTACAAGACCCGTTTGAAGAGTCATATGTGGATCGTTAATATCGAGTTTGGGTCTCCTTTCTTTGGAGAAGTACAATCAGCTACCAAGGCACATCTTTCTCGAACGCTACAACCTACAAGCATCTTCATACGGCTGGTGTTACTCGAACTTCTCTTGTGTAATAGGGTTCATCCTCTTTTGCTTGCTTTTACTTGAACTGCTGGTCTTACAATTGTTTCATATGCTGTGAGTTTGACTGCTCATGAAAGGTACGCTGCCCACAATATTTTTGATAGTGTTCCTACTACTTTTTTACCTTTCACAATAGTTATCTCATTTTCTTCTTTATTTGTGAGTTTAAATTTTTTCAATAAAATATGCTGTCAAATTTTTAATATATATCGAAATATGCGGGTCACAGTTCCAAGTCTACAATTCTAAATTCAACACTTGATTCGCTCGCTTAATTTTTGATCTATTTTCCACTAAGATAAATTCCCAACGACATGGTGATTGTTATGAATTCAAGAGACTCTGATATGTAAAGTGTGAAAATTCCTACGCTTCAATTTAAACTAGACAAATTTTATGAAGAGTACAATCACTCATTTAGTGCTTTTCGTGACATTTGCTTTTTAGCACGGTCTCTCCTTTCCATAGAATCTCTTTTAGATGTCGATTATAGTAAAAGAAAGAAGATAGATTCATCACTCGATACAATTGAGTGGATTACATTTTCTTAATCCCCATGGCAAAACTTGATCCTTGAAACACTTATTCTGTTTTTAGGCACAATTTTGTCGACCAATTTTTAATTGTTAGATACACACTGTTTACAACACCACTCCCGATTACGCTGTCTGAAGCGCGTTTCGATAACCAAATTATCGTCTTCAGAGACTGAATGTAAGCAGTGAATATCGCCAACGTTTCCAGAAATTCCAACTTAGTAATGATGAACACAAGTCATCATAAACAGCCTCCATTTTGTTTTGGTCTAAATCTGTCTGTCTAAATCTCAATTCGAGACTTTTTTCGAAACAACTTGGACTGAATGGTCGTTCCAGCTCTACTATAATGAAATGGATCGGAGCAGAAACATTGTTACAGACGCGTGCATGAAGATTTTTGTGAACGCACTCTATATATTGCGATAGTTACGCGAAATAAGATCGATAAACTATGTGGTATTAGACTCCTACCATATCCAGCTATAATGCGGACTTTGCACCATCAGACTACTATTTATTTTGACCCATGACGAAATTCTTGCGTAGGAAAAATTTGTACACAAAAGAGCTGTTGAAAATGCAATGAATGGTTTGAGTAAGAGCTTGCTGAACATTGGGTTAAAACCATATAATACGATGGGCTATATTTCGAATATTAAGGCTTTCTTTTTGTACAATTCTTTAGTAAAAAAAACTGTGAACCGACATTATTTACTCTATACAAATCTTCTTATGGTTATCCACATTTTTGGCATCCCATTTTGTTACATTTATTCAAAGGTTTTCATATTGAGTGAATTTTGTTATCAGTTAAATAAATGATGTGTACAGAAAGAATTTAAAGGCTATTAGAATGAGTTTACTAGCGGCTCGTGTTGTAATTACCATAAACTTTTGTTAATTGCCGTAGTTGAATGGTCATTATATAATTTTCTATTATTATAATTAAATTTTATTATATACAGAGTGAGGCAATTGGAATCTAGGATCCACTGAGTATTCTGATACGATCGGTGCATTTTGTATCGGTTTTGACTCGAGCTTTTTCTATTAATCAAGTACATGTACATGCTTCAGATGGTATTTAGAAGAATGTAGATAAATAAGAAGACATTTTTTCCATAATTAATCTAATTTTTATCACCCTTAATCACCTCTTAAGCCTATGCACGACCTCGTCTGATTAAAGTCTCTCTTCTGCAAGTAAAACTTAGAGTTAGGAAGCATGAAATAGTCGCCGTGGAACGGATCTGGTGTTATCCTGAAGGAGAAGCACTTCCTTTTTCTTCGAATATGTTTGCTTCGTCCTATTTCATCCCCTTACCTTACAAGCAATGATGAATACTACACTAATATTATTGTTTCACATTTTTGAAGGTGGTTGCTGAACACAATGTCATAGCTATACCAAAACTCGGTCATCACTTTTCCGACAGTATGTGTCTTTTGAAAATAAAACTGGGAAATGAACCGTTTTTCTGAAAACGAATTGATTATTTTTTTAAAATCAACTAGGCGGACGTAATGATTCTATGAAATTCGTTGTCACGAATAAAAATATGTATAGAATGGGATGTGGAACTAGATAATAAGATCGAAAAAATTAAAAAAAACTGGCGTTTTGTCGACAGCTCGTAGCTCAATCATTTTTTTTTTTAAATTTGAGTCGTTGAAATTTTGTAAAAAATAATTAAGAACTGTAACGTTCTTTATATGTATAAGTGATGGGTGTCAAAATTCGTGGTACATTTTTCCCATAGATTCGATTAATATTTCTAAAATTGTGTAGTACAAAACATTCATAAAATTACTGAAAATCAGCAGAACGCTCTTACACTATTGAGTGGTAAAATTTGGCAACGCCGGAGGAGTCATTAATTCCGCTACCATCATTATATTATTAATTTCCACCATGTTTCTAATGTCATCTAACAGATAGAATAATTTTACATATATATATATATATATATATATATATATATATATATATATATATATATATATATATATATATATATATATGTATATATATATATAGTGTTGCCATTCCAACTAGGTTTTTGCTTACAGTGAAAAGCCTACCCAAATCATCTAGAAACAGTCTCCAAATGACACGTTTTCTATGAAAATCTCTGCGCGAATCTTTCTTCAGTTTTTCTATACAATCGTTCTTGCAGGCACACTCTGCTTTCGTCTGAGAAGAGCACGGTGCTTCATTGTTCGTCAGTCCAATTAATGTGTTCTCTGGCAAATCATAGATGGGCTGGGCTGCTCGGGTTAATTTGGTGTCAGTAGCTGGCCTTCTTGGCTCTAGGTACTTGCCTTAAATTTTCTTCCAACTGTTAACAGTCATTCCTCGTGTTTCTCTGGGGTTCTTGTTTAGCTTGAATTCCAGTTAGGGCCCGAATTGATTTCTCAGAGATGTGCTGACAATAAATCGCTCATCTCACTCAGATGTGCACCTTTTTCCGTAACGACGGTAAACTCTGGAAACATCAGTCTGACTCATATTCAGCTCACTGGTTAGTTCTTGTTGATTCTCGCCGACAAAGTAGATATTGAAATAAAGAGTAAGTAGAACTTGAATACATCTTTCCATACAAACTCTAAATTTTTTTGCATATCCATTTATCACGAATTTAACGCAAAACAAGTTTGATTCTTGACAAATTAGATGAATTGCAATTTTGAGAATACAAAACAAATCAACAGAGATTCTAAAAAAACCAAAACGCTTTTGTAATTCAATATAAAAAATTTTAATTCACCATTTCATTGCAGTCCTTTTTTCACAAAACTCTTCTCATTTAGAATGTCGCCAATTGTAAAAAACTTCATACGACGTCTTTAATTTTTCCTTCTATCCAAGGTTGACTCAATGTTTAATCAAATCCCGGCACTAAGTAAAACGATTGCGATTCAAGCACTGATTAGATAGAGATGGGGAAACTTTTTTTTCACGTGCCAATTTTTGTTAACGAAATATATAGCGGGCCAAGTTGTAGCATTACATTATTTACTAAAATAAAAGTATTACTTTAATTTTTCTGAAATACTAATTGTGGGTTTGGTCTTTGTGGGAACATGTGACATGGGGAACCATTGTGATGCTGAATTGTACAATGAAAAAATGAGGTCATCCGAAAGCCTATTACGAAAACAATTTTTTCTTAGTTTCATTATTGAAAACGTTTGTCCGCACAAATAGCTTGAACCAAACATAGCCATTATTTTCTGGGCGTTGGCAACTATATGTGGATATTGTTTCCTAGATAAGGACTTATGAAATTCCAATTTGCTGGTGTTCAGAAATAGTTGCTTCAAATGGGTAGTGCGTTTGACGACAGACGAACCTACTCGAGCTTCATTTTTGGTTTTCGGTTTTCGCTCATATCCCCGTCCGCGCTCGCACATGTTTTATGTGCGACGTGTACTGCCATTACTGCCAATTGATAATAATGTAATTTCTGATAATAAGAAAGCTGTACTTGATTTTTGTTTGATGGTCGCGGGCCGGATTTCAACGCTTTGCGGGCCGGAGACGGCCCGCGGGCTGTAGTTTCCTCATCCCTGGATTAGACGTTTGAAAAGATTAGTTAGGCTGTAAACATAAAGATTATAAGATCGTCGCGAATATGAAATTTCTATTTTATACATTCCAGAGCTTGTTTCATGGTTCTTGAAATAATTCCGCTACGAATAACTGAATTTAATAATGAAATGAACCAGTAGCAAGAAATAAACGACTTGAATTTATCAAAAAAGTAGTCAGGGGTCTCAGGATATTGTTAATTTGTAGTATTTTTGAACTAAAATAAGTCATTTCCGAAATCGTGACGAAATGACGTCAAAATATTCACAAGATGGAGGCTTGGTGATGGAGAAGTTCTAGATAACGATAAGAATAATAAATAAAGAAGTTAATGTTGGGTTGCAACAAGTTACTCAAGATTCATTTCTTAAACTCAATTATTTTTCTCCTAATATGAGCGATGACCACGGGAAGAGGTTCCATGAGGCCATTTCAAAGATGGAAAAGCGCTATTAAGGAAAAGAAATCATGTCACACTAGTCAGAACAATATTTTTTACGTGAAAAAACAATTTGAAAAAAAAAATGAAAAAAAGTAACGTAAATATTATCCTGAAAGTGCTCTATCCAATACAATGATTTTTAACATATGAACACGAATGATATTGAACATCCAGGACAGTAATGTATCAACTCCTACAGAATTGGTTAATAAAATCATTGCTCACTTTTCATTACTTATTTTTCATGAATCAACCCATAATTTATTTTGTTCCTTAGAGTCTTGGTTTCAAGTCTGTTTTTATAGAAAATAAGTTTCAAAAATAGGTCAAATTTTGCAAATGTATATTTATAAAGAGCTGATATTGAACATCCAGGACCGTAATTTATCAACTCCTGTAGAATTGGTTATATTCTATTTGCAAAGAGCCTAGAGTAATAAATGCTCATTACAAATGCAAAACCCTGAAATTTTAATACGTTACTTTACATCGAAAATTTGGAATATTTAAATATGCCAATGATAAATAAGTTACTGGTCAAAGATATATTTTCCCCATAATTGACCGTACTAAAATGTAAGCGGTTACCTAGATAATCCGAATGGCCATCCTTTTCTTTCCAAAATTGAAGAATATCTTTATTTTTCTCTCTATTTTAATACTTTCACACCAACTTCTGAATCTCCCCAAAAATAAGAAGACCCTTATTATCATAGCCGTTGCAATGGGTTTTTCCCTTGCTAATTTTTCATGAATCACCCTATATATTATTTTCTTCCTGATAGTCTTGGTTTCAAGTCTATTTTTATAGAAAATAAGTTTCAAAAATAGTTGTATGTATGTAATTGTACGAGACTGCACTATCGAGACTACCATTTATATCCCCTAAAAAAGGGTTTGAACATCATATAATTAATGAAATAAATAAATCCAAGCGCATTCACCACCCCGAAAACGTTAATGTCACTCGAAAATAAAATATAATCGTTTTCAGGTGGGGTCGGTGGTGAAAGTGATAAGAAAAATCCCTGTTCATCTTGGTTGCCAGACAAATCCTGGAAGGAAATTTGTAAAGTGGAAAACATTCCCTCATTTAAAGGGTTAGTATATAAAGTAAATGGTATTGATAGGTTCCGTTAATTATAAAAGCAGATCAACGAGATTAACATAGTTTGCAATGAAGTAGACCTGAAGATGAATCTAAATAAAATGAAAATAAAATTGATAACTAAAACTGGTTCACTCCTTTCATAGATTACCAGAAAGATTCAATTAGATGGAATTTTAAAACTATTAAACCGTCTTTAGAAAATAAAGATAAGCCTTTACATTTAGTCTCTGAAGACGATAACTTGGTTATATCGAGCTTCGATAGAATGCATCTCTGCCCAAAAAAGAAAGCTGTGAAATCTGGCTAGTGACCACAAGAGGGCATGAAGAAAGGGCAGAACGGTTTGTTTCATTCATTACATGAATTATATGTGCATATGATAGAACCAAAAAAGAGAACAACCATATTCTTTCAGACACACAATTCGAATTTAAAAAGATGTTATGCACGATTGTTGCGGTGAATTGGATTTATGAAAAGGACTCGAAAGTAGTTATGATGATACACTTGATGAAGATTGTGGAAAACTGTTTTAGAAAGAGACATATAGACACAGGTCCAGTTTTAAGACCAAATTTATGGAATATGCCATATGATGAAGTACTTTAATTGATTATGCCTAAACGCCAATCCACGAGAGAGGAATTGTGGAAACGTTCCTTCCTCAAATTCCCAAGTGCTCTGTTACCAGCAATAAATATTGGCAATTTCGATTTAATTAGTTAAATACGTTTTATTTTATCAAATCTCTGATCTACAGCGTAAATATTAGCTCTTTAAATACTGAGGTTCTTCTGCAGAAATAGTATAGGAACCTTAGAAATAGAGTACGTGACCTTTAAAAAGTTGTTGTTGGTATAATATTCTCCTTCTGTTATAGCCTACATATATCAAATTTATATGGTAATTTATCTTTCTAATTTCAAAATAAGTCAAACTGAGTCAAATTGAGAGTTATTTGAATATCTAAAAGTTCCTCTTCCAAAAATTAATCCTGAATCTGCACTTGGTTATGCCTGAAGACTGTTGGACAGGGGCGTATGCGGATGACCTAATACTGGTGTCTAAAGGAAACGAAAACGTTGGTCGGGACTACCAATAAGGCTTTACAGGAAATAAGTGTGTAGTTGAAAAGAAACAAACTGAAACTGGAAGCTATCATCCTAAGTGGTAAGGAACGATATTGAATCAATGTGGACGGGATCCTGGTTACCACAGAGAAGGTAGTACCTTGGGATATGAATTAACAAAGAGTTTCATGTCACATATAAAATGGAGCCTTAGAAATTAAACCCAAAACACATGGACCAGGAACAAGTAAGAGAATATTGAATAGGGTATGATAATCTACTGAGAGCCGACACCACTATTAAGTGGTAGACGATATGGGATAAGACGCTGCATGCACTAGGAGCTTCTTACAAAACGTGGGTGAGTGGTATGACTGCCAGCATAGAAAGACAAACTGTTATTCAAACCAGGTACCAACAGCGCATGAATGCTTCAGAACATATGTAAAAAGAATTGGAGGGACTGCAGACGGGATATGTATGTACTGCGGAACAAACACTGTTTAAAACTGTGGAAGGACAAAGGAGTCCATGACGAAGAGAATATCTGAATGTAGAGAGAATTGAAATGTCATACAAAAAAGGAAGAGGGCGAGAGAACAATGTTCGGGGAATAGAAAACGCTTGCCTCTCAGTATTATACACTCGGTACCATTCGATTAACTTTTTCGATGATATCACTGGTTGTAGCAGTTTTTGGCCCCCCGAACAATCTTTGTGAATCAAGCTAATACTGCGACGATTTAATTAAAATGCTCAAAATGTTGTGGTCGTAAATGATGGTGTCCGTACACATTATTCATAATCAATTTAAATAGACGTATCACATTTCAGAAACAAAGATTAAATGACAGCTTGATGCTAAATTTTCCCAATTTTCATTAGAATCTTTACACTGACTCAGTCATATGATTGTCAAACAGAAACTAAGTATCCAAAGTAGCTGAAATTGTATTATATAAGTGCTGACATCTTCAGGCTCAATTCTATAGTTTCTTAAGCAATTCTATTCATAACAAAGATAGATGCGAGTGGATTAAACCAATGCAAAGATCCGGATAACAGATATCATACACAGTATCAAATGGAAGAGACCAACAATATGTGGATCAAACGTTTAGTACAATGGTACTCAAATGTAAAATGCGATTATGATGTCAGAAAAGAAGCAGTAAGGTATCAAATTTCTAAGCAACGCAACATATGGGCAGACATCAAGAAGAGATATACGATGAGGTTGCACTTTTTTTAGGTTGAAAGTGGCTGCATATGATGATGATGATGATTTGGTAGAAGATTGAACAAAAAAAAATAGTGTATTAATAATTTTTTTCTTAATTTCATCATAATTGGTTGTAAAAATTGAGTTTTTGGGAACGTTGAAACAAGAAGTGCAGGGTGATGAAGACAAGTTGCCGAAAGTTTCGTAAATGTGGAAGAAGAAAACTACGTCAGTCGTTTTTGTGATATTTATAGAGGTTTAGCATAAAATACGATGCAATGTATAAAGGAGCAAATTGTTTCAGATTTTCTAAATCGATTGTCGATTATCAATCGATATGGAAAGAAATCTACGACAACTTCACCGATAATTTCAACGTACCGCACGATTGGGAAGAAAGATTAACTAGTTTCAGAAGATTGATAGTGATTAGAATACTTCGGGCCGATCGTTTGATCAATTCCATTACGAATTTTGTGAAAAACGAAATGGACGATAGATTTATCAAACCGCCGCCTTTCAATATATCCGTCTCGTACGGCGATTCCTACAATCTATGTCCTTTGATATTCATATTATCTCCTGGAGTTGATCCGATGAGTGCTTTGGTTAAGTTTGCTGGAGATAAAAAAATGGCCGATAAATTTAAATCAATATCGCTTGGACAAGGTGAGTGAGCTTAAATAATTGTGAACTCTCATTCTATTTTATCTGATTTATAGAATAATTAATGCCTGAAATATTGTACAGGTTGTCTAGAAAGGAAAAAACAAATTGATATTCATTTATTGTCAATTAAATTTGATATTATATCATCCAAATATTCAGTTGACGTTTCGATTAACACATTCATCATCAATCTTACTAATACTAGTTCGTCTTCAAAATAATTGAGTTGAAGGTGAATATGGAAATTCGAAACGTTGGAATATAGCAAGACCTAACTTTTGGGGTGAGTTTTGAGAGGGATGTTCGATACTTTCATTATTATTGAAATTTTTCATAAAAACTATTAAAAAATTGTGGGCAACGACATATTAACAAGGTGACTCATAGCTGTGGTCTTCTCTACGTTTCGGCTTTTGATTTAAGACAATTGTCAGAGGGTAGTGCAGTGATCCGCTTTCGTGGTTCCAATCACAATCAAACACAAAGAATCACCTCTTTTTTGTTGGTTTCAAGGACTTAATCTGCCTACTCCTTAGAATTTTGTGGAAGAAATAAAAGCTGGTGAAAAAGAGGGTCCAGACTGGGACTGAAAGAAATATTGCGAAATGGAAATGGAATTACATTAATTAATCCAGAATTATGATTTTATAACTTTTACAACTTTATAACTTTTATAACTTCAAAAAACAACCTTTTTAATGACAGCAGACATAAATATTTGTTTGTTTATTGAATTTTGTTGATATTCTCACATTTTTCGAAATTGAAATCTGTCCAATTGAAGGTTAGGTTAGCTTAGGTTATATGTCGCTACCAATGTCGTTGAATTTTTATAGAATTTGCTATATGCATAGGCCACACTAAAGTTATTTGAATAAGTTTTTTCTAATAATACAGTCATCATTTTAGACGTTTTTTATAGTTATTTTCTGTTGTCGATACTTTGCTAGATTTATAATGCATAGAATAAAATTAATAAAAAACGTGTGCGGCAATGAACATCTCTCAGGTTATAATATGTTTCCACTTTTGTGAGTGGTAATTCTTTTAGATTAACCAATGTATTTTTCGTCATAATATACACAAGGAACTTCATAAACAATGCTCGATAATTAGTTAGTTGGTTTTTCATCCTAGATTTCACTAGAAATAGAATGGATTGGAAACTGTTTATAATCGTCATATTATGTTGGTTGAAGATTCCAGAGGGTTTAGGAATTACTGGTTTTGATATAAGATATATAAAATATTATTATTAGAATAAGTATTATTAAGCTGTAAACTTCCTCTAAAGTCAGAAGTATTATATAGAATTCGTTTCAAAAGATATGAAGGATATCAGTTTCAATAACAATGTTTTTAGGTCAAGGACCAGTTGCTCAAGCGATGATACAAGAAGGCGTGGAAATTGGTACCTGGGTTTGTCTTCAAAATTGCCATTTGGCGACGTCGTGGATGCCTACTTTGGAAAAAATTTTCGACGATTTAGATTTCGATACACATCCAGAGTTTAGATTATGGTTAACCAGTTACCCATCTAATAAATTTCCCGTTACACTTTTACAAAAAGGAGTTAAAATGACCAACGAACCTCCTACTGGTCTACAGAATAATCTACTCAAATCCTATATTAGCGATCCCGTTAAAAATCCAGAATTTTTCAAAGGTTGTGTGGATCACGACGAAATGTTCATTAGATTATTATACGGTTTAGCCTTTTTTCATGCTTGTATTCAAGAAAGACGAACTTTTGGACCGTTGGGTTGGAACATTGCTTATGGTAAAATACCACTTTCATGTATATATATATATATATATATATATATATATATATATATATATATATATATATATATATTAAATTTTGGATAAGATTTACGCGAATAGTTAGTCATAACACAATTTATATTTCATCAATCCCAAATGAAATAGTATGAAAATAGAATATTATTTAACAAAGGTAGTGTGGTCATAGGCAGAAGTTTGCAACAAGAGCGCTTATTTAACAAAAGAGTTATAACTTACTAGTTGATTCTTCTTCTTTATTGACTCAATTTTTTATTTTAATCTTCACTGATTATCGAGGCTCAGGTGTCTTTTCAGTATCAAAATACCTGATGTAGTCTTCTTTGATTTAGTTCGTCAGCTCCTGCACCTGATATTAGAACGTAACCTCAAATGTCGGATTTTTTTTCTGGCAATATTCTTGTTTACTTTTTTGGTATAATGTCCGTCTTCAAATAGCGAAAATCTAATCTTTACAAAAAGAGATAAGAGACCCCTCACTATGAACAATTTCCCCAATTCCGCATTACAATATGTAATTTTCGAAATAATGTAACCATTTGAAAGTATAGATAAACAACAAAAATACACAAAAAATTAAGTCCTAAAGCAAATGGAATAATTCTGAGAAAATATTGAACGTATTTATAATACTTTTTATATAATCATCAGCTAGGTACTTTTAGTAGGGTTTCCGGTTCAGTCAGTAGTTAGTTGTGAGCTGTGCAAGTGTGCCGTGTATGAAAGTTCAATTTATTCTTGAATAAATGTTTTGTAAACAATAAAGTATCAACAAGTCGATTTGCACAAAAAGGAATGTTTCAGGAATTTTTTTAAAAACACACAAACCTGATAGATTAAGTCCAATATGCGAAATAATCTATAGCATCAAACAAAATGCCAAATCATCCTTGAAGTATGTTTAGTACGAACACTTGAAATATTTTGAAAAATAACATGATTTTAGATTTAAAACAGTAAATAAAATGCAAACAGTAATGGAAAGTAGTCATTTGATAAAGTTGAAAACCGAATATATAACAAACATCCGTAATGAAGGAAAACTAATCTATAATTTCGATGAAGCATGGTTTGACCGCCACGATAAATAGTAATTGGAAATGTAAAACGAAACACCCCTTTCCAGATGTAAACGCATATGCATATTATGCGGTAGGGAGCAGGCATTGTCGCACGAGCTCTGAAAATTTCTGTAGACGTCTGTCCGAGCCATTTGCGCAAGTTTTTCAGCCATGAATTTTGTCTACGATCTTTCCTTCTATCATCAAGCGGAGAATCTCATATCGCCCGCCTCTTATTATATGTCTTAGGTACTGCAACTTACCATCCTTAATTGTCGTCAGAAGTTCTTTATGTTTACCCATTTATTGTAGGACCTCTATGTTTGTCTTATGTTCCGTCAAAGATATCCGCAGCATTCGCCTGTAGACGTACATTTCGAACGCATAAATTTTCTTCTCTGTGGCCGCATCCATGGTCCAACTTTCGCATCCGTACAGAAGAACAGGAAATATGTAACAGCGAAGCATTCTGGTCCGGAGTTCCAGGCTGCGGTTGCTATTTGCCAGAAGTGTCTTCATGTTGTTCAGAGTTTTCCGCGCTTGCTCAATTCTTGATCTGATTTCGAGTTTTGAGTCGTATTGCTGGTTGACGAGCGTGCCCAGAGGTGACACTTGATCTCTCTATGGAGTCTTAGGGTGGTGGTGGTTTCTTTATATTATTGAGAATACTAATAGTTTGGTCTTGGACGTATTCATATAAAGACCGAATTCCTCAATATATTCTGTAATAAAGTCCATAAGAAATTGAAGTTCTGGTAGGCTACTGGCCACTACCATGGTATCATCTGCGTAACGAAGATTGTTTATAATGTTTCCTTTAATCTTTATGCCTGCAGCTGTATTCTCGGGGGCTTCGAATATTGCCTCAAAGTAGAGGTTAAACAGATTACCAGATATTGAAGGCACCCTTTTCGTATCTTGGTTCAAAGAAAAACAGCACTACATGCAAACAGTGTAATTGTGTTGGACAACAAATCGTATTATTCAAGACAAATTTTAAAATCCAATTAAATATTCTTCCAAAGCAGATATATAGAAATTTCTACTTGAACAAGATTTATATTTCGAATATACAAAGGAACAACTGTTTTAAAAACAAAAATAATTGCCAAAGAACATTGGTCACATTGTTTTAAGATTACCTCCGAACTACTGTGTTTTAAATCAAATTGAATTAATTTAGTCCCGACCAAAAGACATCCTCCTTCGTCGAGGAACTGAAATGTCATAATTCACGTAAAAATAGTTAAATATGGCAACAAAAACAAGAAAAATCAAAAAATTATCTTAACAATTGTTTCTGCCAAAGATTTTTTAGCTCTACGAGTAACTTTTATCAACAAGTAATATATAACTTTTACTTAGTTTTTAAGTTACAAATAAAACTTGGAAGTAACATATTCTCTCTAAAATTTTTAATGGGTTCCTCACCTACGTTTGTAAGCCAATTATGATTTTACAAAGTGAGAATATCTGTGGTAAAGTTTTCGCTATTTGATGACCGGCATTATACAACTCTCTCTCTAGATCTGTTGGGTGCTGAACTACCTAAAAGCTTTCATTGATATTCACAGGCAGAAGTTGTAGTGGACTTGAAGCTTCTTACGATTACTTTTGGTAATAGATCTTGAGACGCTTAAGATGTGTAAACTATGATGAGAATAAGTATGTGATGAAGTGGAGCTTAGTCCTCAGTTATAACTTGGAGCTTCACGTATCGTTTTTGTCCACTAGTTAGTTGATGTGATACGTTATTCTCAGTTCTAGGTCTAAGATAACATCTTAGGTTTTTAGCTTTGATCCTTTAGATGATTCCTTCTCCCGCAGTATACGTGTTGTCTTCTAGAATATTTTCCGCTTGATGCTCATCTTTCACGTTGTACAATGTTTATTATGGAGTTAAACTCTATATTTAGAAGTAATTGCAAAAATTAATCGAGCGTTATTTAACCAATTATTCTTTTTTATTAAGGTTTCAACGATTCCGATTTCGACATATCGGTTCAACAATTACAGATGTTCATAAACGAAAGCGACGATCCTTACGAAGCTTTATCATATTTGATAGGGGAATGTAACTACGGAGGAAGAGTAACCGACGATTGGGATAGGAGGTTGATTGTTACGATACTGAGAGATTATCTCAATCCTAAAGTGGTATCCGAGAAAAATTACTCGTTCAGCGACGCAGGTAGTTGTTATGGATTACCGGAAAAGAACGATTACCAAGCTTACATTCATCACATCAATTCTCTACCTGTGATGCACCCGCCCGAAGTGTTCGGTTTACATACCAACGCGGGTATTACCAGAGACCTTCAAAATTCCAATTTGCTTCTTAATTCGGTGTTGAAAGCTTACGGGGACGTTTCGGCTGGAGGCGCCGGTGAAACGGATAAACATATAATGTCGTTATGTTCAGATATTCTAGGGAAATTACCGAAACTATTTGATATAGAACTCGCTAATGTGAAATATCCTGTGGATTATTCGGAATCCATGAACACTGTACTCGTACAAGAAATGGAACGTTTCAATAAGTTGCTAAAAGTTATTGTGGCTACATTGATAACAATGCAAAAAGCGATACAAGGTATGGTATGAAATTATCAAAGTACAATTTTTTATACGATCTCTAGAAGGCAAACGGTGAGGACGAACTTTAATTCAGCTACCATCTAAAATTATTTGCAGCCATATAGGACGTACCAAAACTAGTTGAACAATTCAAACATACGATTTTTTGATAACAATTTAGAATTCTACAACAATTTTTAATTAGATTTGATTCAGAGATCGGCATAAGTCAGGCAACAAATTTGGAGAGAGATGGAACAGAAATGCACGGTCAAAATGTTTTTATTGAAAGAAATTACAGAAGGGATTTGAAAAAGGGTGTTCAAATAATTGCCCATTCATTTACGGCAACGTTTCTCAAAGGTGAAGCATGTCAAGTTGTCCGTGAAGAGTTTCAAATTCTTCTTCAATTGTAGTTCGACGGTTGGGAAGGACCCACAGGAAGAAATCGTAGGGTCTCAGGTTACCTGACCTACCTATCCACGAAAAACGTATGGACTCACGAGACCTCCCGCATTGACACCTGCCCACACACACCCCAGGCAGGTTTAATTCTTCTTCAATGAAGACGTGAGAATTCTGATCGTTCCAGTAGACGCAGTTATACCGATTGACCGTACAGTTTAGCTTGAAGGTTGCTTCATCCGATGACATAATGAAATGCTGATCCTCCTAACTGTATTTGACTTGCAAAATTCCAATCTGCAATCGAAATCATCCTTGTGAAGATCGTGTAGGAGACGCGGTCGGTAAGCTCGATAGTGCATGCGTTGGTTCGGCGGCTCAGCGCAATTGTTAGTTGTTGTTGATACCTGTCATCCAGGACGCGGCGCTTCGGCAACAAAGCCCGTTTTCTGGTAAGAATTTCTGGTACGTCTTCCACACTGTAGAACGAGTTCGGAAATTTTTGTTTAAATTCGGTAAACAGACTTTATACGCAGATACGACATAACAAAAAAATCTTTCTTTATGAGTGAACTTGTACGGATTATTCAATCTGTAAACGCGTCTACTCGACGAGCACGTGTTATCATGACACAAACACTCGAAATCAATGATTAGTGCTTTCATTAGCTGAGCACCACGTTCCGCCTTGTGTAAATGAGTATCAACTATTTCATAAAAAAGGCCACATCGTCACGCTTGTTGTTCAATTTTTTTAGGGCTTGTAGCGATGTCCCCAGAAACTGAAGCTTTCGCGTCTTCATTATTATTGGCTAGAATTCCAGGTAAATGGGCGGGAGTTTCTTATCCAAGCTTGAAGAATCTCCCTAATTATGTGGCTGATTTTATCGCTAGAATAGATTTTTTGCAACAATGGTTTATATCAGGTAAATTATTAAAAAGTAATATTTACGAGAATTAAATATGCTGGAGCTTCTTCGTCTGGTATTCCACTTCGATTGATCCGACCATAGTTTTATCGATGTGAATAATTTAATAATACATTTACAGTATTTGTTTTATATTGTGTGTACAGTTTACAATTGTATCAAGTATGAAACGTAAACCCGTTATTCTTTCATTTTATTAGCAGTGCTACAAAGACTGGACAAAGGGAAATCACTCCAATAAATTATCAAGGAACTCAATATACGCGTTACGATGATAAAAGATACAAGAAAGTACAATAGATGATGAAAACGCTCTCAAAAACCGTAAAGCTGCTTGACAATGCATTGTGGATGTGATTTAACCAAGAAAGAACACAGATATCTGACCCCATAATAAAAGACAAGGTAATAGCTTTGCACAAAAATCTAGAAACTGTTAGTGGGTTCGCTGCTAGATTGATCGCTGGAAACCCGTCATGGCATCCACTTTGCTTCAATTTCTGGAGAAAAATTATCCGCTGATGCTAAGGCGTTTCAGGAAATTGTCGAACAATATGAACTGTTACTTTGCCAAGTCTATAACATTGTCAAGAGAGCTCTAAACTATAAAATGCTTCCAAATAAATAACTCGCTTCATCAAATGATGCCGTGGCAGAAACCAAACTTATAAAAGATAGACTAACCATTGCCCATTGCAGCAACGAAGATAGAACACATAAGTTTCCCCTGTTTGTCATTGGTAAATCTAAGAATCTTACGGCACTCCAAAAATTCATCTTCTCACCCTGTTTATTATCGCAATCAAAAATCTGCTTGGATAGATTCCAATCTTTTCAAATCTTGGTTCATCGACGAGTTCGTTATATCTGTGGAAAAGGACTTGAATCAAAAAAATTTCCCTATTCGTGCTGTATTGCTGATAGATAACGCACCATCACATCCATCTGAAGAGAAATTAGTGAAAGAGGACACTAAAGCTATCTTCTTACCACCAAATGTCACATCACTTAACCAACCAATGGATAGAGGAGTTATAGCATGGTTGAAGCGGCGGTATCGCAGAAAGTAAACAAATTTGAATCAATGAAATCCTTTAACATCAAATATGCTATACAGTATGAAAATCTTGGCGAACGCTTTAGCCGGAAGATATGACTGAAAGTAGATGGACGAAACAACGTCACACAATAAATCATTAGACCTTCAAAGCATACAACCCTTTCAGTAAAGTTGAGGAGTGGATTGCCCAATGTGATAAAGACTGTGGAACTAGTGAGGATCTCAATGACGACCAGATTATTACTGTTGTTTTGGGAAATAATGATGAAGAACCTGTGAACGAGGATTCGAATGGCGATAGTGATGAACCTCCTACCCGGATTTCACACACTGAGGCCAATAACGCGTTTGATATTACCCTTCAGTACATAGAGCTAAATATAAAATATTTCTAATAGAATCTAAGTATGTAATACATATGTAAATAAAAATGTCCTGTTCGGATTCCGACCACACTCCTAGCCCCGCAGATGATGGATTAAAGAGGTTCTACTGTATTGATAAGAAGTGATAGTGTTTCAAATACTTCTGAAATTTAGATCTTGTTGAATAAAATCCGCAAATAGATAAAAATAGTGATGTCGTCTTCTTCTCCAATCCTATTATGTTTTTTCCAATCTAGATTTCTCTTCTGCTTAACGTGTCTTCGGTTGCCTCCTTTAATGCTTGTTTCGTGATATTATTTCGATTCCATCCTGTTATTCTTTTGTGTTCCTTTGATTACTTTGATTTGATTCCTTTGATTTGTTTAGTTCTAACTTTCATACTTTTACTATTAGTGTCGGTAGATATACAAATCTAGGAACCTTTTTCGACCTTATTGTTTTTCTCTTGATTTTATAAAAAATATACATCCTAATTATTTCCAATTGCCATGTATTTCATCCTCTTTGCAATGATTTATTGATTCATGAAAATAGAATCAATTCTTTACAATCTACTCCATATTTCCATTGAATCCAAGACTCAATTCCATTTCAACGAGAAGGCTTACCTGAAGATGATAATTTAGTTATTAAAAGGAGCATTGATTTAGAAATTATTTTCTCGATTAATTTTAGGTAAACCTCCATGTTACTGGGTCTCAGGATTTTTCTTCACTCAAGCTTTCCTAACTGGAGTGAAACAAAATTATGCCAGAAAATATACCATCGCCATTGATAAATTGACGTTTGATTTCAACATATTAAAAATCGATTCGTCTAAAACCCCACCGAACGACGGCGCTTATATTTACGGTTTATTCACCGATGGAGCTAGATGGGACAAACAAAATGGTAAATTAGCCGAATTATATCCGAAAGTATTGTTCGACATCATGCCCATTATTTGGATAATACCGATACTCACTGAATCGTATTCGCCAGGTAAATATTGTTTTATCAAAGTGTATTTTTTCTTACTTTAAGGACTATAAACAGTATTGACCGCAATCTATCGTAGCATGTTATTATTATGAAAGAGTTAGCTGCCGCGGAAAGACCATTTTTGCCAGCTATAACCAATGCGTATAAAATCTCACCAACATCTGCGCTCTATGTACTAGCGGGAGTTGACGCTTGGACGACATATAAAATTTATAATGAGAACAAATCAATCGACTGACTTACTTCTTCCAATCCACAGAACTATAACGCAAATAGACAATAACAATAATCCAGTCATACAGACAAAAGCGACAAAGACAATGACAAAACAATTGGCATATACATGGACAAAACTGGAGAAAAAGAGACATACAAATATAAAACAAACACCACACTTGACATAAACAAACTCGAAGCATTTGCACTAATGACAGCAGCCGAAATTATAACTGAGAACGGTTTAACTTTGACTTCATTGCGATAACCCAACAGCTGTTGAACAGCACTAGCAGACATAAACTCAAAATAAAAATTTAAAAGAATATTGAGACAATCACAATTGCGAAATTTGCGGGAACAAGCAAAACAAGCACAAACACACAGACAAAACCTTTACTTACACGACAAAAACTGATACAAAACA
The DNA here is from genome assembly GCF_026230105.1 of Diorhabda sublineata. Lineage (NCBI taxonomy): Eukaryota > Metazoa > Arthropoda > Insecta > Coleoptera > Chrysomelidae > Diorhabda > Diorhabda sublineata. The sequence continues at coordinate 17,395,362 of NC_079476.1, forward strand.
ACAAAAAAATACACTACAACTGACAACATGGCGAGACAAATCGGATAAATCAAATACTGGACGTAAAATATTCGCGATCTTAAAAACAATACGAAGATAGTGATTTGGAAAACGACATAACTCATTATAGGGCACGGACATATGAATGACTACTACAGACACTTTAAGCTAAGAGACACTGATGTCAGGCAAATGCATAAATTGTAACGAGTCTGAAGATCAAAATCATTTAATTATTAAGCACTGTACAATATATGGCAGACAAACCGCTAGACACCTACTAACAAAAAGTCTTTGACAAATATGACATATCCACCAATAAATATCGACATATCTGACATGACATGCGTTACACAGTAACACACTTTTACATCATCACACAACACTACAATAAAATCAACAAAACACACCAACAACCACATACAAAAAAAAATAAACAAAATAAGAAAACATATTAAAATATTTTTTTCTACGCATTTTAGTTTTACACTAGTGCGGGAAAGTTAAATTATGCAAAATTTGATCTTATTATATAGTTTTTAACTTTTGAGATTATAACTATTGTTACTGCAGGTAAATAAATATTTACGAAATAGTCCATCAAATAAAATTTAAACCTTTTCTAGCTTTAAGTAGCATTTTTAATTTTTTGAAAATATAAAATAATACAGATATTTTTTATATAACCATGTAATTGTTACTAAAACGTCAAAGTTGTTCAAAACGTCTTGGAAGTGACCAAATAAGTGCAATCTTCTTTTAAATTAAACCACATTAAACCGAATCCGATACAATAATATTAATTCATCATCAACCGAGGAAGAACTTCCCGAAGCCATTTTGAAGGCTGCAAATGAAACTAATTCCGAGCTGTTACCTGCCAAATGACTTAAAACCGTTGCCGTCACCGTCATCGTCATCTTTATGCGACCTGCAACCGATGCCATCCTCCTCGACGTTATCTACCTTCCAGTTGTAACCAAATAACTCCACTGGACCGGCAATTCTTACCAGTCTACAGAATACAACAAATTTTGTTTTCAATATTAATATTTATAATAATTAGTACTTTTTAGTTAAAGTTTTGTATATTTTGTATATTATGTTTGTTGGAATAAAATAATTTTAGAAAAATGGGTTGGTATACTTTTTTGTATATATGGTCGTAGAAAAAATAATGTTCCTAACTCATGCGTAAAGTGTCTTTCCCGCATTTGATCGCTCGCCCGAACTCCGCTCCGCGTCGTTCGGGACAGCTGCAGTCGCGTGCGGGAAAGTATCACTTTCCGCACTTGTTAGGAAAATTACTATTTCATGAGAGAAAACAGATCTTTCTTTTCCTGCTGGTTTGTAGAGTGCAATTGCTGGGATGACTTCCGTTGTCGGGTGTTTCTACAGATACTAGGTGCAAATGGCCTTATGCCGAAAAGTAGGTGGGCTTTCGGTGACGTGGTTTGGGCCTGGAGTCGGCTACGGCTGCAGTTGAATGTTTAAGACGAAAAATATGGAGATGCGTTAAAAAATGATATTATTAAACGAATTCAATACTTAACTTTAATACCATATCCTACAATTGAATCGAAATAAAGTTAACTGAAAACTGATGAAAGTTGACGATGCAGCTAAATATGTTGTAGGTATGTAACATTCAAGAGGAAGACACAGTTAACTAAAGTTCCTCTAATGGAAAGTCTGGACAGGAGCGGTCACTCACGCGATTGGTTGGCCTGGAGATAAGAAATAAAAGAAGCGCGCGAAACAGTGATCTGTTGACTATCGGGATTTATATGTTGGAACATATAATCAAATTATGGTTTTTTAAAGAAAATAGCATTTATAAACATAAATAATGGAATTACAAAAAGAAAATATTTAAGTATGCCATATATCATGTTTTTCCATGATTGGTAATATTTTTGCAGCCGGGATAGCTGTATGAGGGCATTTTTTAAAACACTTTTACATTTAACAAACGTGAAATACTTCGAAATACAACGCAAGCAAATTCAAGTGTGGTCTGTTTTGTTTACATTCGCCACATGATCAAATGACAGGAGATACTGAAGCTGCGCACAACCGTGGCCTCCACTAATATCTTGAAATGAGAGAATAGAAAAGAACTCAGAACTCTCTTACATATAGCTCGTATACAATCTTTCGAATACGGGAATTTTACAGTTAACGAGCGTTGGTTTAATCACTTTAATAGTGAAGATTTGATGTCGTCCGCCTCTGAGGGATATTGAGGTTACAAGGAAAGCAGTAGAAAACCAATCTAGCACGAGATCTTGTCAATTATAGAACTATGTTAACAAATACTAAAGCTACATGGACATACAGCCTTGTAGTTTTAATGCGCGCAATCGTATTTAAAAAAATCAATACAGCTCATGGACAAACCCACGTTGTGGCTCTAAGGTTAAACTAGGTACTACTCTACGACTTTGATCATTGTAAAATGTTTGCGGTTATTAAAGGTCAATTGTATTTAAACTATAGTCTATACACATTTATTAGAGAATAATAAAACCTAATTTATAATCCAAAACTTACTACGGCCATTTTAAATATTATTACAGAATAATCTAAATATTTATTAAAATTTTTATAACATTAAATTGGTAAAATGGTTTTTTATTGGTCTTTCATAACCATAAGATAAAAAGACAGGTTTGGATAGGCCAAAAGCCTGTGCATTAAAGATTACTAAGGCGTATCATGAATTTTTTTAAATAAATAGGTACCTATTTGCCATTAAAGGTTCGAAATTTTCTTCTTTAGACAAAAATTTCTGCCACTGCTCGATATGATAGGGATTACCTCGAGCTGAACACATTATAGAAACTTTTAAATGAAATAGGATGTTGCTAGAAAGCGCATTTACGATCGTCTATTTCAATATAAACAAACCATATTGTGGTGTGAATGAGGAATTACCAAAGCCTATAAAACAATGAGTAACCAAAGAAACATGTATCAGCGAGGAACATACACCAAATAAATTTTGGCAAGAAGATGATCTACTAATTTGAACTCACCAACAGAAAAGGGCGCAGACTGATCATCCTACAAATCGGCAATTCAAACGGTTATTAATATACTAGTCCCGCTGACTGACCATAAGGTCATGGATGCTGATGATTTACAGAATTGGCTTAATCCAAAGAATATTAAGTTCCGACCCGGCGATCCCTTCATAAAGCAAAATTCTAACACGATGAAATTAATGTAATTGCAGAAAATTGTAGAATGGCGGTGGTTAGATCACCACCATATCATTACCAACTTAACTTGAATGGTATGGGCACAGATGAGGGGACAAGTTTCAAGAGAAAATAATTCTTTTGAAATGATTTTTTGAGCCGCTCATTCTAAATATCAGTTGATATGAATAGGGCCGTAGCAAACAGTTGGTATTCGGTAATGATACAGTGGTTTGAAAGCGACAGTGTGTCCACATCCGATTGGCCGGTATGTTTAACTCAAAGTACGACCTAAAATAAATTATTTTCTTATATTTTTTAGTTAAAAGTACTATTGAGCCCTTGAAAAGTTTTTGATTAGGTATTTGTGAATATAAATCACGATTTAATAAGCGTTATTATGAAAAGAACAAATGTTAATTAGTCGAGTCTGGGTTAAAATGGCGGCCACTTTCATGAGTAACGGGTGCGCCATCTAGTAACGAGTAACGATAACATTCAGTTACTCGCATTTTTTGTAGAATGTTATTTAAATATTATTGTTGTCTGGTTAAAAATCCGAAAAAGTGAAAAAATGTGGAAATGTGAAAAACCTCCGATTTCTTTAATGCAGCTCCGATTTTCCTGAAAATTAATTCAGAATTAAGCTCTTCTTACCCTCCATATCAAGATCTACATGTCGCAAGGTGTGCAAATTGTTTTTAAGGGGTGAAAACCACCTCTTATCGAAAAAAACCAATATTATAGTTTTCCCTACCTTTTTTCTATTCAAATGTTTTTCATTTATGCAGAATAAATATCTTAACATATTGTATAATAGAAAATTTATATATTTTGAAATATCAACCCTTTAAAATCTTTAAAAACTACCCTTCTGATAAAAATAATGTAGGAAAAAATCTTTTAACGATTTAAAACATTGCAATTTCATTTTTACTCTGAAAAATTCAAAGTATTTTAATAAAATTTATTTGGTTATTAATTTCTATTAATCAACCCTTAAAAACTATCCCTTTGCAGAGAATGAAATAAAAATAAATCTAATGACTGCCAACTCTTAGATTTCGCATTCTTTTTGGTATTAAAGTTTCTTTTCTATTCTTGAAGTAATTTTCAATTGTCTATACCCTGTCAACCCTCAAGAACCACCCCTTTCATAAAAAATACAAACAGGCAACTTAGCATCAACAGAAAAAATCCGTGCACCAAAATTCTTATTTTTTATGTAACTCCATTAATTTTGAAGCTAACACATCCTACAAAAAAATCATTTTAAAGTTAATTTTCATGGCTACAAGGCTATGTATGTTAGAAGGGCTTGAAACTTTCCACATTTTATTCATAAAGGGTCAAAGGGCTGTGGATAAGCAATCCTCGCACTATAGTGACAGATTAATTTGGTTATAATTCCGTCAATTTTCTATGATACAAAAAAAATAAAAAAAGCAAAATAATCGTCATAAAAAATACTTTAATTTGACTGTCCATTTGTTTTTTGTATCTCTTATAGTTATGGAGAAAAAATGAGCAAAAAAAAATTTTTGAAAAATCAGAAAGTATTATTTAATGCTCATTTTTCTCAAAATTATGCATTTCTAATCGGCCAAACTTTCAGATGTACCGTTTTTCCGATATTTGAGGTTAAATGCTCAAATACGTAAAGCAAAAGCTATTCAAGTATCTATAACTTACTTTAGGTAGAACATTAAGATCTTAAGCTTAATTTCTTTGTTTTTTTATAAGCTTAATTTTTGTTCAACACACTTTTTTCGATAAAATGTATCATTACAGAGTTATACGTAAAAAACTATTGAAAAATGCGGTTTTTTGACGAAAAAAATCGGTGCTGCATTAAAGAATAACACCTCTACTTCTAATTCTAATTCTGATTTGGATTTGTGAGAAGTAGCTCTACTTATATTGGTGAGTTTTCATGTTAAAATTTTTCTTTATGAATATAAGGTTGTTTAAAAATCCTTAATAACTACATAACCAGTAAGACATAATGTTTTGAACATACCTTTTAGAAAAAATTGCACTTTTTACCTTGATCTGTTTGAAAGTTATAATCAGGTTAATTAGATAAGAATATTATTAATAAAAATATAGAAATGTTATTTCATTCTAAAATAATCGCTTAACTTGAAAAAATATTTCACCTATCTCCTAAAAGAAGTGATTCGCCTATGAATCACCAATGCTTCATCATTTTATTACTCTCTCATTCATAAAAATAGTCTATAATCTTGATAAAACGTTGCTGTTTTCAGGTGTCAGATACGTGTCCCCAGTTTATAAAACTTCTGAAAGGAAAGGAACATTATCGACAACAGGACATTCGACAAATTACGTTCTTCCGGTTTTACTGGATACTGATTTACCTGCTACACATTGGATAAAAAGAAGCGTGGCTCTACTTTGTCAATTAAATTGATATAATGATGTAGATTAATATTCATTTATTTCAATATTGAAGTGTATATTTGCAAAATATATAATCGGAAGATTACCATATTAATTATATGGTAATGTTTTTATTTATTCATAAAAATGCCGAACGTAAACTATTTTCATTTAAAAGTGAATTTTTACACCCAACTGTTCTATTTACATTATATGAGACTAATTTAGATTAAATTTAAAGTACATTACAAATTATTTATATATTGATCATTCCATTACTTTTGTCCAATTAAGAGTATATTTAAACAAACAAGATGAGTTATAGAAGAATAAATGCAAACAAAATTACCAAGAAACAGGAAGAGGTAACCAGCAAAAGAAGAAGCAGGCCGAAAAATAAATATATAGAGGAGATAATAACAAGAAGGCAAGGAGAGGTATAGTAAAAAATGTAGAGGAATAAGAACAAAACAGAGTTCAAGTATACAAAAGTTTTTTTTAATATTCTTCCATATAAAATTTGCGGTTATATGAACACACTTCCACTACACCAACACGTCTCTCAAAACTGATAAACTGTAGAGTGGGTTGTAAGGAATTTTGTTCCTATTTAAACTGTTCCTACATTGAGTAGTCTGAATACATTTTTTGATAATTTTACATTATTTATATTTATTATATCGGTACTACTAGAAGCGTGTTCGTCAATACTCGATTATTCGGTATGTCTATATTTTAAATGACCTATGTGCTCTTTAAGCCGGACATTAACGAATCTCTTAGTTTGCCCAATATACTTTCCGCCACAAATCTGGTGTTTTATATCTTTGGGATTGCTTAACAATTGTTTTAATGTATTGTTGGATTTATAAACAGATTTTAAACCCACAAATTTTAAAAATATCAAGGAAATAACGAGCAAAAAAAAGATTTCTTCAAACTCCGAGAATGTTGAAAGCGTACGAGTGCCAATCTTGGAATTTTCCACAGGTTTGTCCGAAGGTTCTTCGCCATCATCCTTACAAAATTCAAGTGGCTCAGGCATTGTATGAAAACGATTTTTGGACATGGACATAACTTTTTCCATTTTCAAGACAAACTTCAAGTACTGGAGTGATCAAGATCCTCATTAACTTCATCAATAACCTTTCTACTAAGCCAACGTAACAGTTTAGTGAACCATGTCTTCGTCGGGTATTATTTTTTCATAATATTCTTCATTAGAATAAAACAAGCACGGCGGATGACCCATCACTTCGTGTTTTGACTGTTCAAAAAAGTTTTTGTTTCAACTGATGGCAAATAAATACTGTTGCACCATTCAGAATTGACCTTTGTACGTTGCTCTAATGCAGTGGGTCTTAACCTTCTTAGGCCCCTTACCTGTATGATCTAAATAAGGTTACTGATTTTACCCGTCCTCCCAACGTTGAAATCAAAAAATATACACATACGTAGGTAGGCTTTATTAAACATAAAAATAATTGCACATTAAAAATTTTGACATTTTTACTCTAAATTACAGTTTAGCTAGGTTTAAGCTAGGTAATTTCTAAACTTTGAAAACATGAAATAAATTTTAGTTTGGAACTGCTTCGCATTTACAAGTTTGGTAATGTTAGGTTTTGTCTCACTTAAAACACATCTCAAATCGTGCTCTACATTAATTTCTGGCCTTCGTTTCCAGTGTTACCAAAGTTGAAAAAACATCTCACACCTGTAAGTAGTAGCAAACTGTTACCAACATTTTTAAAGCTCTGTCTGGTATGATAAGATATTTAGTACCTGCTTTTTTCCAAAATGTACATAGATCATACTTTTGCAATCCTCACGTAGTCCAAGAATTTCTACTTCAGCTGACACATCTTTATCCTTAAAAATATCATCATCAGTCAAAAATAGTAGAAATATTATTCCAGTGAACTTATTACTGACGACAAATGCTGTACCACGGAAGCTCGTAATCTTGTCAGCTTCATCGTTTTTCAGCTGCTCACAAACTTGTGAAAAATTGGTCAGTTCCAATTTGCGAATAAAACTTGGCTGCTTTGTCTTGTAATATGAAAATATTGGTCATATTTCCTGTAACATAATATTTATGTTTAATTTTTAAGTAAAGTTCAGTTTCTTTTTTTGATCTTTGATTTTCCAAAAATAATCTTATTTCCTTGCGAAGCTCAAAAACTCTGTTTAACACTTTTCCCCTTGACCTCTATATGATACGAGAGAGAGTTAAATTTAGCGATAACTTCATCGCATAACATTTTGAACAATATAGAATTGGTAGCACCCTCGCGAATATCATTTGAATTTTTTACAATGTTATTTAACGTGTTTAATAAATCAGTAGGAAGCGTGTTGACAGCTAAAACGTAGCGATGTATCCCGAACGATTAACCATCATGGAACCGTCTGTGTAAGTAACAAGTAGCTTCCGTTTTCTTCAATAAAATGTTTCAAAGTTAATAATACATCTTCGACGCGAGTAGATATCAAGGAGTTACAGAACAAGTATTCCTCTTTTACATTATTATTAGCACGAAGCTACATCAGTCGACTCGTCTAATTGCAGCGCAAACATAGGACTTTCTCTAATATCAGAAATTACAGTTTCTAAAATGTCATTACTCAATTTTGCAATACTACTTTGTATTGGAGAGTGAGATCTGCTTTATCTTGGCCACATGTTGCTCGCCAGTTACAAAGGATACTGCATCACATAAGCAAGGCTTAAGGAGATCCTCTCTCCTATGGTATGATAGTTTTTGTTCACTGCAATGCGATAAGAAATTTTATACGAAGCTTGAAGACACCATTCCTTGGCCTTTTGTACGTTTTCCGAATAATTCATCCGCGAAGACATCAAAGCACGCTCTTTACGTTTAATAAAATCTTTAATGAAATATTTCTACGTTTTTAAAATGTTCCTTTAATTTGCTTGGTTTCATGCTCTCTATAGAAAGAGTTTTACTACATTGAGGGCTTTTCTAAATTTCTGACAACTAGCTTAGTAAATTCCCATTGTAGAAATGATTCTTTACAAGAACCTTTTTTCCAGATGTTGAACCCATTTCATCAAAAAAAAAAAATCATAAAACGTTATAACGCAAATAAAAATAGTGACAGCATCGATGGTCTCATTTTAATGTTTAAATACATGTATATTTGAAATAAATAATAAGTAACTGATCAATATAAGTAAAAGAATACTTATTTACAATACTATTTTGCAGATATTTCATTTACCAATGAAATGTATTACTTGTAAAACATGTTATAAATACCTTCATTCCTATCATAACATAACATACTCAAGGTTGTATTTTCCACGTTCCTAACAATGAAATTGTTTCAATAACAAAGAAATACTGGGCAAAAAAATAAATTATAATTTTTTTAAGTGGCTTCCGTGCACAAAACAATGAAATAAATCATTTCACTAATAGCGCGTAGGTACATTTTGTGCTCTAGTCGAATTGTCATTTTAAAATTTGGCATTCGAGACAACAAACGGCTCATTGTTACCCCTCCGAAATACAAGTTTAACCACCGCGGGAGTAATTACCCCCAGGCTACGAATCAGTGCTCTAATAAAACGGTGGCGATATGTCCAGTTATTTCAAAAAAACAGGCGACCATTTGCTTCGAAATGCTTCATGCGCAACTTTTGTTGCATTTTGCACCCATAGAGTCGATTGTTGTTTACTTTTGGGTTCATATTTACATATCCATGAATCGTCGCCTGTTTACGATCTCGTAGACGTCTTTTGAAGCACCGCGATTCAATTTTTTCGTTATTCCAATCGAATTAAGCTTATAAGAGCGATTGTCAAATTATCCAGTATCCAACGCGAACAAATCTTTCTTTTTTCCAAATGTTCAATACAACTTTAAATATATGCGAGTGGAACTAATGCCCAAGTATGCCTCAACCTCACGTCCTGATATGTCGATCTTGCAATATCAGTTTACGCACAGCATCGATGTTTTATGTTACAACACCCAATTTTGGACGATCTTCACGAAATTCATCATGTAGCGAAGTGTGACCACGATTGAATTCGAAACCCAGCGAAATAAGGTAGCTCAAGGTAGTGCTTCATCACCAAAAGTCAAAACGAACGAAACCGTCCGCGATTTGACTCCATTTTTTGGGCAAGATCAATTTTTCAAGTATCAGTAAACAACTCAATTAGCACTCGTATAACAACACGTTCTAAATACGTTGAACATTAAAATTGTCAAACTTAATGATGGTAGTGTCAAATTTGACATATCAGTCTGAAAGAGGGCAGTCCGTTACCGTAGACGTAGAGCGTTATTCGGAAATGTTAAGGTCATTCTTCATTTCTAACTTCGTCAACATGCAGAGAATGATCAAATCTTATTCCAACAACACAGAGTCATAGCCTGCGTGAACGTCAATATTGTTAATAAGATTTTCTCGAGTCTAGCTATATGAAACCTGAAACGACATCGTACAGTTGAAGAATCCGATTGGAAAACCTGAGAATTCCTCAGCGCATGGGATGCATTTATCGGTAAAGACGCCATCTGACCGGTGTCAGTTTTAAACGTTAAAAATTAATTACACTTACGGTTCTTCTATGCCTTTTAATACACAATAAGATTATAACAATAATCAATCAAAGTCATTTCAAAAATACTGTATTGACGGTCGCCTGTATTGTAAATATCGTTAAACAATTTCTATAAAGTAGTAGATAATACAAATTGATCCTTACCAGCTAGATCTATATGCTTTGGACTTTTTATTTATTATACGACTCAAATTCTTTTTGAGAGGATAGAAATTTGTCATATCATGAAACGTGATTCTAAAAGAAAATTTACCATTTCTCAGAACAGTAATTTCCATTAATATTTCAAAGTTAACTCCTGAACCTTTCATAATTCCAATTAATGAATATAAAATAATAGACATAGATTTACAATTTCGAGAACCGCTTGGTATTGTTTTGAAATAAAAATTTTCGTTATCAAAATTTATTAAAATTTAATGTTTTAAAAAATGTTTTATCGTTCATTGTTTAAATATGTATTAGTAATTTTCATTGTATTGCATTAAGTATTTGAGCAGCAACTAATGTTTTACTTTCAATAACAATAAGATGCTACAAGTTGTTGTACTATCCTTACTCTTATTTACAAGCACGTTTGGGTTATATGACGAAGACATTGTTCAAGATTATGTAAAATTGATAACAGAAACATTAGAAACTTCAAGAAAATATGAACATCTGGAGAGTTCGCGAAATTACGAAGCTCTTAAATCTGGACCACCGAAAGGTATGATCATTTTTATTTACAACATATTGAAATACTGAATACACTGTTACAATAACACTCACAATTACTCTGTCTGACGCGCGTTTCGATAACCAACTTACCGTCTTCAGAGACTAAAGGTGAACTGATCACCTTCAGGCTCTGAAGACGATAACTTGGTTATCGAAACGAGCGTCAGACAGTGTAATTGTAAGTGTTGGTGTAGTGGTGTTATAAATAGAGTATTCAGTATGAATATCGCCAACACCAACGGTTCCAGAAATTCCAACATATTGAAGTTAATACGGGGCATCTCGTAAATAAATATGTTTAATAACAAATGATATATGATAAACAAATAAAGTAATATTATTTATGTCTAACAATAAGTTAATTTGAAAAAAGATAAGATTAACTTAAAACTAAAGTTAATTTACAGAAGAATAAAATAAGGAAGATATAACAACGTTCATAATCCTTTTCAAATTTTATAAAGATAGGAAAATGAAAATTTCTCGACAAATATTTGTAGCAGAGATTGGCAAATATTTCCATGATAATAAAAAATTGTTTACCAGAAAATTGTTGATGAAAAGTAAAAAAAGTTTGAGTTTAAAATGGGAGAAATCATTATCTGATTAATCAAATGTCTAAATACTATGAAAGAAAACTATTTTTATAGAATGAAAGTTTATAAAACTTCCTAAAAAAATGATTTATTGTTTTTAGACGACGCCATCTGAAAATTGTTCGTTCTGTATTCATTTACATACTGAAAGTTGCGTTCTGAGTCTTCCATGTACTGAAAGTGATAGTTCCGTTCTGTAAAACACTTTCGGGATGCTCTGGAGTAGACAACTTTAATTTCCGTAAATGTGACTCTAGCCAATTCAATGTTGACAGTTTCATTTCGGTGATTTTGCATAACCTTAAATTTTTAATCTTCTGAAATTAGTTGTTCTATCCGAAGTTTTGTCTAAATTAATAAATAAAATGAATGATGATGAAAAATAAAACATCAGCGATGAAGAGTTACTCGAATACACGCCACCTGATCTCACCGAAGAAAGCAATGCGGCGGTTCTTAATTCGTTGCCGGATAAATCTCGTGCAAGGTACGAAAAACAGTACGAGCTCTTTATGAAGTGGTGTCGCTAGAAGAAGGCGAAAAACCCAAAGGAAAATGTAATGCTCGCTAATTTTTCAAAAAAATCTAAAATCTGGAAAAGTTCTACTTTATGGTCTACATTCTCGATGATTAAAAGTACTCTCGCAATAAAACAATTTCCTGAAGAAACAAAACAAAGGGTACCCTGAAAAAAAATCAAAAATTTTAACCAGAGAAAATATAATAGAATTATTGTTACATTCTTATGCTTCGTCTAAAAAATGTTGTGTACGCCGCGGCTGAAATACTACTTTGTTGGACTCGTCTCGCAATTTTCAGACTCGTCCAACAAAGTAACACTTTCAGTCCTTGGTATACAAATACCTATTATTTCGGTACAATCATTCGTTTTCTCATAAAACGTAATTGAAAGCCAGATTACCTTCTTATTGCTGCAGTACGAGAAAACTCATAAATTTAATCATAATAATCATCGTAAAGATAAGTATGAGAGTAAGTTATGTCCCTCCAATTTATTTTTAAAGAGAAGTTTTTCGAAAACGTAAATGTAGTTCTACCCACTTTACGAAACACCTGACTAAAGCTTCCATGAAATCAAAAAAATATGATGCAGTCATAATGTCCGCTGTTTACTCTCATAGATGTGAAATCTTTAACCCTCTAATTCGGTCTTCAGCTTTGCAAGCAAATAATAGTCGAACGGGGTCATATCCGTGCTATATAGTGGGTATTCAATCTCCATAAAGCCACATTCGTGTACAAAAGCCTTGGAAAAAGAAGTAATTTGGACTATGGATATGGAATATCATCCATACATCGACTGATTTTGGCGCGCCTTTAGCCGTCAAGACCTCCCTTCTAATAATTCTCATCTCCAGCCAAACAGCTTAGACCAATTTTCAATCGATGGACACAAATCAACAGTAAACAGCCTCCATTCTGTTTTTGTTTTGGTTTGGCGTTAGTCCTTCTTTAGTCAGAAATTGTATAACAACAATCAATTTGAGACATTTTTTAAAACAATTTGACTGAATGGTCGTTCGAGCTCTACTGTAATAAAATGAACTGAAACAGCAAGTTGAAAATTTGTGTAAAACTTATTGAGACTTGTCACTGAAGCGTCCACAAATGATAATTTATAAGAATGTCAACTGATGTTACATATTAATAAAAAATGACTAATGTTGCCTTTCATATGACCGATTAAATTGGTAGAGGTATTCGCCCCTTCATATATAAGTGAAATAGCTTATATTACAATATTCGATCTGATACGTAAAACCAAAATTATTGTGAAACTTCTAACAGGGCATAAAATTTATAAAATCAGTTCTATTTCTGCAAAATATCGGTCACCGAATTAGTTTATCTCCATTCTTTATAATAAATTTATTATTTCAGTTTATGGCGTATTCGATTTCATAGTTGTTGGATCTGGATCAACCGGATCGGTTGTAGCCAGTCGATTATCAGAAATATTGGATTGGAAGGTTTTGGTACTCGAGGCTGGTGAATTTGGAAATAATGTTACTGAAATTACCGCCATGGCTTATAAAGCTACGATTAATAGTGAATATAATTGGGGCTATTACAGCATTCCGCAAAAAAACACTTGTTTAGGTATGAAATAACATATAGAAATGTTTTTTTTTATATTCTTTTCTTCCAATACGTCAGTTGAATATATTAAATTATTGTATGTATATTTTATTGTTATTAAACAGAATGATAGTTATAGTAGTAACTGAATTACTGTTCAAAACATAATTAGAAAGTCGGCAAATTCAAGGAATAGTTGCGATTGTCTAACTGATATACAAAGAAAAGTTTTAAATAAGCGCTCAAAATACCCATTCCGACAACAAAAGTAAGGAATTTCAATACGGTTAAATCCCACAATTGTAAAGAGTGACTTATATTGTAGAGCGATTAGACGTAGCTTAGGAGATAATAGACGACAATGATATCGACGAATTTCGCCATTCTTCTATCATGCGAGTCCTTTTCTCCTGTGCAATTCTTACTTCTACCCACACCTCTTTGCCATACAAAAGTATCGATTGTACTATGCTCATCAGCAACCACCTTTTACTCCACGCCGGTCTACCGACATTGCGAATCAACATGCTTGGTGCGGCAACTTTTGAAGACGGTACTGCAACTTTTATATTCCTAGGTCGAAGAAGTCTCACGCCAAATATTCTTTTAGCTTGGATAAGAGGTGATAATTATTGGAAGCAAAACCGAGCTGTACGGGGAATGGGGCATAACAGTTCACCTAGGAAGTGGAATCGAGCGTTGTCGTGAAAAAGTATTTCCTTCTCCGACAGTCGTCCTCTCTGGCGATTCTGGATTGCTCAATGGAGGCCAGTCAATCTTTTATATTATCTATTTGAGTACTGAATACGATCATTTGAATTTCTTGTGTGACGGTGAACCAAATGGACTTCTTTTACGAGATTGTTGTTTTGTTTCGGGAGTGGAATATACTTTTCCTCGTTTGTACCCTCTTGAAAAACTTCCGAGTAAAGTCAAGGCGTTGCTGCCTGCTGCCTCTGTTAGTCTAGCCCTTGGGAAGCTTTAGTAATACGTTCAACAAATTTACAGACATTCACCCTTCTATCTTTGAACAGCTTCTGGACAATCGCATCAAAAACCGGCGGACCTTCACTCCGTTCTCAATCGTGAACTTCCTACGACCCTTAGCAAAACCACTACATCTTTTACTCACCATAAAACTCAGTCAATTACCGATGAATCTCCACCAGCAGTACCTTCCTTGTGTGGAGAATCCGTATTACTGCACGAACCTCCCACTTGACGAGAGTGAACACTGAGCAGCGACCGAATTGCAGACGGGCCGACTCGAGAGTGGGGGAACCACATCGCTCAGCAACGTTGTCGGATTTACCTTATCGCGTTTCCTCGAGGCTGTTGTTCATTGGGAACCTTATTTTTGGTACAACCCTCGTAACTTTTAGGCAAAGTTACTACTGATGCATCTGAACATAACAAAGATTAGAATAAAGCTAACTTTTATCTGCTAACATTTTTTATATTTAACAGAAAAGTTTCTAATTATGCTTAACTAGTGTAGATTTTCTTTCTCTTTGACCCGCAATGGTCCACGTTGAAAATATGACTCACTCCATACATTTGTGGGATCCACCTAAAAGTAAGTTTGAACAGAATTTGAGGTGATTCAAATCAAAATTGTGTCGCGATATTCCGGATTCACTCACAAACAAACAAATAACGAAACAAAGAGGAGAAAATAATGTAAAAACAAAGCATTACGGCAATCTTTAAACTAAATAAATTTTTTTAGGTTTTAAAGAATCTCGTTGCCCCCATATTAGAGGTAAAGGAGTTGGAGGGACGTCTTTAATAAACGCCTTAATTTATACAAAAGGTAACAGACACGATTTCGATAAGTGGTGTGGGCTAGGTAACAAAAATTGGTGTTATAAAGACGTACTTCCTTACTTTTTGAAATCGGAAAACTTCAACCCTACAGATCCAACAGCTCCAGTTGAAGAAGAATACCACGGTTATAGGGGTGTTTTGAACGTGGAACACCCTATGCCTAGAACTAGACATTCTCAGGTATGAAATCATTTCTCGTTGTTATCCAGTTGTGGAAAGTATTTCTACGTTTTAAATAAATATTCAATTTATTGATATTTTCATTTATAAACACACACGCTCAAGCGAAAGCTCGTTCCGTTAAGCAACAACCATCAGAAAAAGTCCGACAGGTTTTCATTGCATTCCAGACTTTTTTCGCGCGCTGTATTCTTCTTCCCCAGCCCCTAGCTCTTCAGGAGATTCCTACAGTTCTTATCTTTTCGTTACTGGTTAGCTGTACAACCTTGTCGTAAAATATGTGTATTTCCACTACCTCGAGTTGAACATTTCTTACCTTTTTCGGTAAGGAAAGCTCTAATCCAAGTGGTACTCTATAACTGTTCCCTCGGCACTTGTATAGAGTTACCACCTTGAGGGATTTTTCTATGTAAAAAGCATGCCTTAATACACTCGAATAGTTCGAGTTGTGCCCGCCGTATGGATATTGCTCTTGAATTTCTGTAGGTTGTAGTGTTCGAGAGAGCTGATTCCACAGGTTTGCACTTCTCCAAAAAAAGGAGTCCCATAAATTAACTCTCTAGGCGTCTACAAGCGAACTCGGTGTTCATAAACCACGTCTGTCTGTCGAGTGTGTCTTGGAAATACTGCTCCAGATGGGATTTTGTTGCACAGCTCGGAAGAGCATGGTATTGGTAAAACAGAGTCAGGTCAGCGATCTTTGTTTTCTGCTCTAAGCTATCAAAGTTTCTGGTCAACTCTGGATCGCTTATAAATCGAATTGCTTTCTTTTGTAAAGTATCCTCAGAGTATGCTTGGGAACCGAGCTCAAAATGTGCGAGCTAGACTCAAATTATGAACGAATCTGGGCCTTATAGAGGAATTAGAAGCTGTTGCTTTTTGATCTTAAAGAGGATTCCAAATTTCAGTGAAGCTAAAGCAGCTAATTTGACCTGACTAGTGCTGAACACCAGTGTTGACCTTAAGCCTTTCTGAGATGTGATTATCAAAATGACCTAGATGGATAGGTCTTTGGGGAAGTTACTAAGCCAATCGATAAGTGAGAATGACAAACGGGACGATCCTCTGTCGGAAGCTTTTGATATGTTGGCGACGTAGACCAGGAGATCCCTGATTGATCTATGTCTATGAAAACCGTATTGATAGTCGCAAATGATGTTAACAGACTTAAAATTTGCTGGTTAATAACTTTCTCCAAGATCTTGGCAATGGCTGGAGCTAAAGAGACCGGACGTTAGATGTGGGCAGCCGTATTTTTTCGTTTTTTTGGTATGGGTTGAACTCCAGCAAGTTTCCAATCTACAGGATGCTCTTTTATGCGTTGACTAATCTAGAATCTTCTTTTTGAGTTTTTTTATAAATTTTTTGTTCTTTGTAGATATTTTTAGAAGCAAGCGAGGCGATGGGATATCCTATAAGAGATGTGAATGGAAAAAATCAAACAGGTGTAATGGCTTTTCAAATAAATACTAAACGCGGTAGGAGACAGGATAGTGGTACTGCTTTTCTAAGGCCCGTAATGTATAGACGTAACTTGAAAGTTTTGACCAATAGCTTGGTAACTAAAATTTTAATCAAAGATAGAGAAGCTAAAGGAGTTCTATTTTTAAATAAAGGAATTTTGTATGAAGCTATAGCGAGAAAAGAAGTTATAGTTTGTGGAGGTACTATCAATAGCCCACAATTGCTTATGTTATCCGGAATCGGACCCAAGAGGCATTTACAAGAACATAGTAAGTACCCGTTTTGATTTATTATGTATTTCATTCATATTGTTGCCAAATAACAAAAAATGTAACTCTTACAGTCTTGATATTGAGTGACAGCACAATATGGAAAAACGTTTTAATTTTTCGGAACGCTTTCCTTTGGAGAAGTGCAAACTTTTTTTCATAAACAAGGCAGTTAAACTTTTCAGTAGACTCAATTTTACTATCTCGAAGAGAATAAGAGAAATCACTCTAATGAATATTGTATCGCATCATGATTACAGACTGCAGACGCTCAGAACGTAAATTTATCGGAACTCCTTCCTTTGGAGAAGTGCAAGCCTTTTGTTTTCATAAACAAGGCTGTTAAACTACAGAAATTCAAGATCAATATCTACAAGCTGCTGGAACTAGTCTAGTGTAATAGGGTTTACTCTCTTGTGGTTGCTTTTTACATAAAAAAATCATGGCTAAACTTGGAAGCAGTTCATTTTTATCTGCAAAAGAAGAGTGACACAGACTATCTTCTTCTTTCGGTGCTGTGGGTGTCTTCAAGTGTGGGCTATCTCCGTAAAGAGATATAAAATTTCATTTAAATGTGTGTGAACATCTTTGTGAAGATTACGCAGCTTATTTTGAATACTATGTTCAAAGGTCGTTTTCTTCCGTGTATTAGGCGTAGTCGTCTGTTTTATCTTCGACATCCCTGTCTCCCATCCTGCTTCAAGATTTCTCCCCACCTTTTTCTGGGTCGGCCGATACTCCTTCAGCCGAATGACCTCCAGAAATAGATATGGCGAATGATCAAACAAAAGAAGTCAATGAGCTCCTACATAAGGAAACATGGGTCAAATACCTCCAAGAACTGTACGGGTGAAAGATGTTGAAGCAAAAATGTAAAACCCATCGAATATCCATCAAAGCTCACAACTTTCAGTACCTAAACCCACCAAAAAATTGTCTCATCAAGTTATCTCAGAGCTCAAGTAAAAACATTTAGGAAGAAGAATTTGTACTGTACAGGAACCACGAAAAACTTATTTTCTTACGTCAGAGCTCAATGACTTAATCAAAGATTTGAATTTGGCTAATAGTAAGGCAGAGCTTTTGGGTTTCCGTTTGAAGTATTGGAATTTGCTCATTGATGCCAAAATAACAGACCGACGAAGTCAACGTGAAACGTTTTCTACGTTATTTACCAAAGAAGATGAAGTTTGTTTGTAACGACATAAGAGGTTTGTTTGAAGCAATTAGGATGCCCTGTATTCCCAAAAAGTGACATTTATTTATTGACTGCTCCACGAAAAGCTTGAAAGCAAAACAAATAAATTTCCATCTCTTTTACCCGTTTATTCTGTACATCTGGAAGAAACATATAGAAGTGTAAAAGTTCCACCAGGAGCTTTGGAATATAAAGAGCATAAGTGGCAGTTGAAGATCTTGAGGATTCTCAATGTGGCTGAATTTTGTATTGGGAAACAATACGTAAAATGCAAATCTATTGCTGAACCTGAAAATGTATTAATGCTGCCTTTACACATCAATTTAGATCTTATGAAACAATTTGTGAAAAAGCTAGATGAAAGATATTTTTGAAAAACTTTCCGAAGTTCTCAGGAGCAAAGTTAAAGCTGGAATTTTCAGATATAATTTCAAAACAGCATAGGGACGTATTCAGAGCAACACATGATGGACTTCGAACGCTATTATCAGGGCCGATACTACAAAAATATTATGGGGAATACATTTTGACTTCGGTGAGACAAAGCTCTGATATGAATATGAATATGAAAGAAAATGTAATAGTGTATACGGTATACGGACGAATCTGAAGCAGCAGACAAATCTAAAGTAGAAATGTACGTTTCTAGAACTAAACACGCTGCAAGTCTGGGCAACACACCATGCATTTTTCAAGCAGAAATTTATGAAATTGAAAAATATACTCAGTTTAATCTAGAGTGGAACTATCGCAAACAGGAGATCATCTCCTGTCCGATAGCCAATCAGTCGTTAGAGTTTTAAGCTCCAATATTATAAAACCTAAACTCGTTTGGAATTACCTATAAAACTAGCTAAGCAATAAGAATAGAGTTACCCTGTAATACATTTCGGGACGCTAAGGCGGGGACAGACGAGCTCTTCATGAGACCTGAACCCTTCTGGGGTATAAGCTACAAAACAATAGAAAAATCGTTTGAAAAGAAGGTAGATAGGAGCCAAACCAATTATTGGGACAACCTACAAGGACTGACACAGGCAAAGACTCTCCTGGGACACTATAACCAGAGAAGATCAGCTTAATTTATCATCCTAAGTGCAGATTTACTTGCACAGAGGACGAAAATGCTATCCACATTCTCTAGAAGTGTGAAACACTACGAAACTACACCTGGGAGCATGTGAATTAGAAGACGAAGATCTCTGGCACCTACAGACATCCCACATTTTGGACTTTCTATAAGGAAAGGGATTAACAGATTAGCTATAAACACTGGGTTCCCCAGTATCGCCGAAAGCAAGGTGGAAACAATAGATCCTTTGGGTCGCAGTGTACATGACACCCCAAAATCTACATCTACATACATACATAAAAGCCAAAATTCATGTTGACTTGTTCAATTTATTAACTTGCCTTTTTAAAAAGTATTTATTTTTTGTTCATTTTATGAATTCTTGATATGAAACAATGTCAAAACGTGAAATATTTAATTAAAATTGAGAAAATAATATCCAAATATTTGATTGAAAATCGCAAAATTTTCAATATTTTTAACTACAAAAGAAAACGATTCTTATTAGTTTTGAGCTTTGACGTCATAAGTTAATGAAAACATTGAGCAGTTGTCTGCTTGATGATCACGAATTTATCGTTGCCGGCAACGTAGTGTGTGCTGTTATAAAACAGTTTTTATTTATTAGTTATGTATAAATAAAATATTTTTCTATATATAAGACTAAAGTAAATAAATTTTTTATAGGTTAAATTCTTACATTATTACATAGTCACGTTAAAGAATAAAATTAATTACTACGAAATATTGAAAAAGTTAATTTTGAAAATTGAAAATAATTACATCTCGCATTATCACTTTCAAACCATTTTTATTGTAGCATATTTGAATTTCTGGCATCATAAAAAAAAACTTCATCAGGTGTTTTAGTTGTGGTGTTTTTACATCCTGGCACAAAACACGACTTATATACCATTTTTCAGATTAATCAAAGTTTAATAATAACTCTTAAATGTTCAGTGTTTATTTTATACCTATGACGTCGCGCAATATGGCGGTCTTACTGAAATGTTTAAACTACCTACATAATTTTTGAATTTTTCAAGTATTTTTTTTTCTATAAATATTGATCAAATAATTAAAAAACAAATTATAATAATAGTTGTATATAAACTATCCAAAGCTATTTTTCTCTCAAACCATGCAAGTACCATATTTAGTGTACTACCCTAACCATATTTAGTGTCATTTTTTTTACAGATATTCCAGTGGTACAGGATCTAGCAGTAGGAAACTCTTTCTCTGATCACCTTCAAGTGTATGGTTTAACTTTCTCCACCAATTACACAGAGCCAGTTTCAAATTTAAGAGAAGCCGTTGTAAACTATTTATATAAAGGTACTGATTATTTAGCGGAAGCCCTTTCGTCGCAAGCTGTCGGATATTACCAAACACACTTAGAACCGACTGAAAATTATCCTGATATAGAAATAAGTATATCAGACACGAATATAACAATAGAAGCCATGGATACTTACGTTAGAATGAAAGAAGATATAAAATATGTTACTAAAGGAATTGACGGTTCGAATTCTTTTGTAATGCACGTAACTCCTTTACGTACTAAATCCTTAGGTACGATTCGATTAAAAAGTTCCGATCCTTTAGAATACCCTATTATAGATCCGAATATTTTATCGGATCCCGAAGGTTACGATCTAGAAAGCGTTTACCTCGGTATCGAATTAGCATTAAATTTGACTAGACAAGAGCCATTTAAGCGTATTAACGCGAAATTAGAGCTTAAACCGCTTAAACAGTGCAACAAATGGATGTTCATGAGCAGAGAGTACTGGAAATGTGCTAGTAGATATTTAGTTTCACACAACAATCACCCGGTTGGTACTTGCAAAATGGGACCGGATCCGAAACAAGGTGATGTGGTTGACAACGAGTTAAAAGTCCACGGGATAAAAAAATTGAGAGTGGCCGATGCAAGTGTTATTCCTCTCTCCACTTCTAGTCATATTAATGGCGTTTGCTACATGATTGGTGAAAAATTAGCCGATATAATCAAAACTACTTATAATAAAATATGATACTGTATAATATTACGTAATAAAAAGTGATTTTTTGACGTATAAAGTTTTCAGTTACATTGAAAAGACCTTGACAAAATATTGGTTGATATAAAACAAATCACACATGGTTAGCTTCTTTTTTATTTGTACTACCAGAAAAAGACTATGAAATAATTTGCACCCCTCAAAAATTCGAAGATAATACCGTGCTCTTGGAGAACGCATAGTTTTAGCAGAAAAATATGTCAAATTTCCTATTTGCACCCCTCAACACTCCTGTAACGTTTTTCGAAATTATTTACACTCCTCCTTTTCGTAGGGTGAATTAATAAACACTATCTTATAATAATTCACTTAAACAATTTATGCGCTTAATTTCACTAATTAGTTCTTTTCACTACGACTATTTATTTAAAACTGAAGCTTACTGCGCTACATAAACTTATTTATATACCATAAATAGATTTCTACAAAGATCTAGAACACAAAGAAAAAATGAAATAAATAGACTTTCCTATAGATTATTTAAAAGAAATACTGTAAATAACCCGCCTGCTATAATAAAAAGTTCTAAAAGGACACGTCAAAGGCGCTTCCACCATTTATAAAAAATCTTAAAAATGCCGTGCGAATTCGCAGAATTTGAAAATTCCTTTGTAGATGGATAGGGCCGGTCTAAAGACTCATTTCGTGAGCATGTTCGTAACACTCCAATGTATATTCAAACAGAAAATAAATTCAATTTGAATAAAATCACTCATGATTCGCTTTGTTTTCATTTATAAAACCTATAAACTATCATTAACTAATAAGCACCCTCGGGTAAAATGGAGAAAACATAAAAGTAACTTGCGTTCTCAAAAATTATCATTATATTATACAGAAGAAATTGATAGCACAACTGAAAACAAAGCAAATCTGTTGTACAGTAAAAAAAGTTTGCACTTCCACTAGTCTACATTCTTCACTGGTATTTTGATAGATGTCCAAGGTTCGAAACCTCGAAATTTCACTGGAAAATTCATTCACGAGGTGTGGCTATTAAAAAATACGCATGTGTCAAAGGTTAACCACTGTCAATTGTTAAGCATAAAGACTACTCTTTCTGGTCTGATTTTTTATTTTACCGTAAAAATATAACCACAGATTGTAGTGAAATTTCACCTAAAACTTGGGAAAACCGTTTGCGACTTCGAGCACATAACCTAATATCAAAAATCGAAAAAACCACCAAAAAATCCTATTTTTTTCAAATTTAGGCGATTTAAATCCTATATATCCGTTGGTGTCCCCCTATCTTGCTGCGAAACTGGAGAATCCAGGGTTTACAGCTGACCCATCAATCCCATTTCTTTTAAAAAGTCTAAAATGTAGGTATACTTTAATTGCCAGAGATCTTCGGCTTCTATTTTATACGCATCCAGGTGTAGTGCTTTGAAGTTCCTGAGTGTTTTGCACTTCGATAGAATGTGGATAGAGGTTTCGTCCTCTGTGCAACAAAACCTGCACACCTCATTATCTGCTAGGTCTGGCGTCTTCGCTAGATAAGATAGTAAAGTTAAGGCAGTTTATTTTAGCTTTGGAAATTTCGTTTTTTGGATTACCCACACATCTCTTGGCTGTCTTGGCAATATCTCTTGAAATTCCAGGAGTAGGCAACCATCATACTGAACATACTGTTTACACTACCACTACACCAACATTCGCAATTACACTGTCTGACGACGTTTCGGGTGAACTGTTTACCTTCAGTCTCTGAAGACGAAAACTTATCAAAACGCGCGACAGACAGTGTAATTGTGAGTGTTGGTGTGGTAGTAGCGTAAACAGTGTGTTCAGTATGAATATGACCAACGGTTCCAGAAATTCCAACTAAGTCAGCCATCATATTTTTATTCCACCTACCTATGCACCGTTTTTTCTTTTCTTTTATGTCTTACATTCTCAGAAAAATAGTGGGAGAGTAGGAAGTGCACTTTCACGCTCATATTGCATCCGAGATTTTTATGATGGCGTAACATTGTTCCTCCTAAGTTTTTGTACTCAGGATCTGTACCCGGAGAACCACGCACAACTTTTTTTAAAAGCTCACGCCCAAACTATGTTTCCTTTCTGATTCATACTTTTTTCATAATTTGCGTCTTCCATCAAAATTCGAATTTGTGGACCCACGAAAGTTCCCGTCTTGATTTTTTTTGAGGTTATGCGGGGAAATTTTCAATTTTTTTAAGCATGCGCCTTCTTTTGATAATACGATCACAAGTTGCTTCATCAATCCGAGCTTTATGTGCAGCGGTGGTAGCAAAATCAAAGGTTCATGTAAGTATACAATTTTTGTTTCCGGTGTTTGTCACGAGTTCTACTGTCCAATTCACATAAGAAACAATGCATTTTCGAATAACCCAGTTGTTGACCTACCAGCATTTTGAAATCGCCACACAGAAGCTATTTGATGCTCCCCATATTTGATGTTGCCAATATGGTTCCTACATTTTCATATGTTTCCTCCAAGTGAACGTAATGGACAACTGAAATGGAGGCGTATTTATTGCCTTTATGTAGAAGAACTCTTTTTAAATTTCTTTGAGAGGAATCAATAAGAAGTTTCCACTAAGACGTTTCGTGATTAGAAAATATTTCATTAGATCAGGAATATAACGATGTCATGGAAAGAATGTACTTGGGGCTAAAAGATTTGCGAGCTAACCAGACGTGGCCGAAAAAAGCGAATTTTTGAAATTAGCGTCAAAAGCTGCTTGAAGAAGATCTATTTTAATTTGATCATAGATTTTGATGTGTTACCTTTTGATGCGCTACCCATAAAATGCACAAAAGATTTGGTTCGAGTAACTTTCAGTGTTGCCTAGTATTATTAACAAACCAATTCATTAAAATAAACTTATCCACTTGCAATTGACTTTTTAAAAAGAAAAAATCAAATTAATAAATATTTATTGTAATATTTATAAAAAAAACTATAGAGAATACGATGAGTGTTATTTTTTTTCGGGCCTAACTGGATATTTCGGTTTGGTTACACCGATATACCCGATCACTTGCATCGGTCTAATACCTTGGATTTGCTCACTAATCTCATTTCCATTCATTTCACTTTGATATATTCTGGCACTGGCCAATGCTGCTTCTTCGGCAAGTTCGGGGGGAGCGGCTTGAAAACAAATTGTTTGTAAATTACGAGAAATTAGAGCTGAAAGAACGAATGCAGCAATAGTAGAATTTCGCAAATCTGGAGTCTTTTTGTTGATTTTTTTTACAATTAACATCGTTGATTTTAATTAAATAAGTATGTTTTTCAAATTATTTGAGAAATATTAAAATGAAATAAATATTTTTTGTATCAGCAGTTTAAATTTGAGATAAATATGTTACAGATATCATAACAATGGATTTTATACAATACGGTGCATTGAATTGTGATTTGGTGTCCATGATTGTTATCCAGTACCAGTGAGTACAACCCAATTAGAACCAAAACCCACGAAACTTAGTTATGTCTCTGATTTTTTGCATTTAGGTAGTTCTGATGGTGCTTTATCGATACAGTAAAAGTTATACATCAAAATTTTGGCCCTTAAGCGATATATTTTTGTTGAAATTGTCAAAATTTAGAATTTTGAAAATAACTCGGAATCTATGCCGTATTTCGAAAAAAGTGAAGAAATCAAAAATGTTGTTCAAAGAATTTCCTACAAAAAAGGTTCCCTGTGATTTTTTCCTAATCTCAAAATTACTGTTAACAAAAGCGAATTTCGCGTTACTGCATTTTTTGCTTAAAAAAAGAGTGTTCTATACGATAATCGACACTTTACCTTTATACCAAGTAGCATTCCTAACGACTTGAGAGTCTCAAAGTAAGGCTCAAAATTTCGAAAATAAATTGATTTAATCTTTCATCCCTAATAATCCTCAGAATAGTTTAATTGCATTCTACTTGCCAGTATTTAATGCCCTTAACAATCTCTACATTATGAAAACTCTATTTTCTTCGAATAAATCAAGAATCCTAACGATGTGTCTTGTTTTGGGTAAGATTTTTTGATAATATTAAGATAAATTACCCTCTGCAGCCGCTTCGGCTGCCTTTACGGCTCCTGCAAATGTACACATAGCCTCCGCTTTAGCATATTTATCGACAACGTCTTGCAATTCCGTATCCGGTATCATCGACATCTGCGATATCGTTTCTATACGACTAGCAGACGCTTCCGCCATTTTTTCCACAACCGATTTTTGAAAATTTAATTCCTTAGCCGGCATAATCGTATCCGTCAAACCTGACGGTATATTTTCGTTTGACGATATATCTTTTCGTCGTTTCAATTCGCTCTCCACGGTCCGATCGAACCTTAAAATCATCGGTAATTTGAATTTTTTTTAAAGAAGAAGAACAAAGTCGCTTACCATTGCATGATCGATTCTTGTCTTTGATCGGCGATATTTTTATCTTTTGGTGATTCCCCTTCGGCCATTATTAATTTCGGTAACAAAAATCTGGGATCTTTTTTCGGGGGTTCTTCGTCGCGTAAAAATTCAGCCAGTAGATCTTTATCAATACATTTAAATTTAGTTCCTTCTTCGTTTATCTGAAAGATTCAATGAACAACACGTTTAATTTGATAATCTTTATTTGATTGACGTCCAGCTGTCAAATGAAACCTTTAATTTCGAAAAATTTAATGTCATTGGTCGTATTTGGGAACAATTTTGTCGTTTATGCCATTAGGCAATCTATGAAAATATCTAATCTAAGTCAAAATAACGGCCGTGGGGTAAACAATCTAGTTTCTCGTATGTAGGTACCCGTGTTAACTTTTCTTGATTTTTTACCGGTAGTGAGAACTGTTTTATTTGATGGTATTTAGAGGTTGTAAACGTCGATAAAGAAACGGTTAGAAAAATTTTACACGAGGAATTACACATGACAAAAGTCTGTGCGAAGTTGACGACAAAAATTCAGACTCCTGACCAAAAGCTCAAGCGTCAACGGGTCTGCTCCGATTTCCTTGCAAGGTTAGAAAGGTTATAAAAAGATCTGCTTTGAAAGGGACTGGATTTGAGTTGATGGAAGCGATAAAGCAAAAAACGGCAGAGCTCCTACAGGCACTCGCCAAAGAAGACTTCCAGCATTGCTTCGATCAATGGAAAAAACGTATGGAAAGGTATGTGCCGAGGGAAGGGGAGTATATTGAAGGGGGGCATTCGAATGTAGAATATTTTTCATAACAAAACCCTTTTTCGTAACCAGTCTCGTTATTTAATAACCAGACCTCTTATTGTAATAAACAACCTCGGGAATGAAGGCTTTAATAAACTAAAAACTAAACTACTGACACAAAATATATACCCGACAATGACATAAAATAATAAGATAAGGTATCATAGTAAAGATTACTACAAATGAAGTTAACAATTAATATAGGACAACTTAGTTTTTTTTAAAGTTTATAAGTGAGTACTTTTTAGAATTGCAAGACTCGAAGCACAACACTTCATAGTCGAAAAAAAACAGCTAATTCTCGCTTCCAGGAAAAAATTTCGCACTTTAAGTAGCAACAAATAACTTTACAAAAGCATTTGTTTATCCCACGGCGACCATTTTTAAACGGGCATCAGATGGTTCGCTTGGTTGCTCAATTAGAAAATTTTATTTGTCGACAAACGTCGAAAAATTATGTATTCATATATTGATTAATTATCAAACAAACACAAGTTCAAAAACTGTTTCAGATATTAAAATTAATTTTGCAAATTAACTATTGTATATTTCTTAAAGACCGACGACAATACAAAAATTCGATCAAAATATCTGATTATCCTAATTAGATCAACGAGAATTCATAAATTTCTTTACGAAATACGTAAGCGCGCTCTCCCAGACTTACAAAATCGAGATGCTATCTTTGTGATATTAAACTCTAACCAGATCAAGCGAAATTCTTGAGTGAATTATGTCTTCTCCATCCTATACAACTACTAAGAAAAAATGATGCCATTGTAAATAACTTGCTAACGTCATTAAATTAATATAATATAAAAGACAATTTTTCTTTTGCAAAAGTCAGTCTAAGCTATAACTGTAACGTTGTTGTACCGAACAAACATTTGACTTCTCCTTTATCAATTACATATTTGGCGCAGTCAGTAGGATTGTTCGGGTCGTGCATATTGAACGTTCGATATTCGTTTTAACGATTTACCGAGACAATCGAATCTCGTTAGTTATAAAAAATCGGCCTGTGTAGAGTGAAAATTTAAGATTTTGTGGAATTAGAATTAGGACCTAGCTTCTACGAGGATTAGCTGTTCATTGTAGTACAGGAGGTATGATTAAAGTAGCACTATTCATTTTATTACCGGGAATTCTCGGATTTCTAGAAACTACAGAATCTTAAAATAACCCCAGCCTTCTACCAGTTAAACTCGGCAGCGCAAAACTAATTCAATATTATCATTCGATTTTGTACTATTACGATCTCAACTCTTTGAACATCGAATTTCAAAATTCAAAGTATACAACTCTAAAAACAATCGATTTAATTAAAAGTAATAAAATAAAAATAGGAGAACTCCCTAATAATTTAAATACAGTTAATTTTATATTATATTTATCGTATAGAAATTAAATTGAGTTATTACCTCATCATCTGAGAACAAAAAGTGGATTAGTAAATGGGCTTCGATCAATTTTTAAAGCAATTATCCGAAATTTAGATACTAATAATTGCGAACGTTACGAGAGACTTATTAAAGATCTTCAACAAAATCAAAATTCCTTATCACAAACGATCAAAACACAAAATACTGTAGCTATATCTTTAATTGACAATTTTAATTCAACTACTCAACAAATAAACAAAAATGAAAAACTGTTGGAAAACAAAACTTATATCATAAGTTCATTTATTCGAAATCAGTATAATAATAGTAATATTTTCATTAAAGACGTTCTTAATCAAGTACTGAATATGTAATTTTAATTCCATATTTAATGTTATTCGATATTACAAAATGTAGAAAATTCCATTTTTTGTGCAAAAGCGGGTATCATGCACCCAAGTATAATAAAAGCGAAATATTTATTGAGACTCCTACAAATATTATACGAAAACCTTGAAGAAAATCAAAATCCTGTCAAATTAAATTTAAATTCGATACCAATCTTTGAAAACCTCATTAAAGTATCTACCTTCATTTTAAACGACAAAATCACATACATATTACATGTACACCTACATCCTGCAAAATTAACACAGATAAAATACAGAAAATCAATAAAGAAACGATAGAAATAGGAAGTTAGCCGACTCTATTGCCTCAAATAATAGTTAATATCAACCAATCTGAACAGGGTTTAAGACTTCAACATCAGTTACCTCCTTTGGACTTGAACGAACTTAACAAACTCAGGCCGGGTTTCTTCACTTCCTAATAAGAACTCTACTAACTATTATTTACCGAATAATCAAAAATTCGGTGTCTTCACCTTCTAATAATGTAAACCTCCGAGTAAATCGAGTTATTTGCCAAATAAGTTATTAGGCAGTCCCAAGTGTCAATTAAAGAGTTTAGTAGAAACTTAATCTTTAGTATATATCAAAAATTGGTTTGTTTGTTTATTATACCTAAATTTGAATAGTTCATTGTTAGAAATATTCATCATACAAATAATTAAATATATAATATGGATACTTTCCAAGATTTAGAAGATTTGTTTGATGAAGAATTGATTGAAATACAGAAAATTTCAGAACAAGCTTTCTCCAACTCATGACAACCTCAAACATTAACCTTAACAAAACACGTGCAAATATAATTACGCACAGATCGTTGTCACAAACACAAATCATAGGAAACCGTCAATAGAACAACGTTTTTTCACTTATTTCTTTCCTTATTCAATACATGGACGATTGCTATATAGGCATCTTTCATAGTGTTACCAACAGTAAACAATGTGACAAATACTTATTAGTTAGTTCAGATTTAAACGAAGTAGAGTGAAGAAACGATAAACATTTATTCGACAATTAAAAGTTCCTACTCAAGTTTTGTGACTAATAATTATTTGGCACTTTATTAGAAAGTGAAGAAACCGGCCCTCAGATCAAGAATAATTAAAAAACCAGCCAAATTTAGAGACTGCTACCGTTGACAACCCTATCGTTACAAAAACAATAGTTTATATGCTTTTAATAATATTTGTTGTGTATATTAGTTTTAGAAGCCGAAAATGTCCGCCTTCCTTAACCTCAAAAGCCGGATCTTCAGGGAACTTCTCCTTTATCAATTACATATTTCGTGGGAAAAAACTTGAATCCAAAGAAGATGCTGCAAATGTATCTGAGCCCCAAAAATTTTCTTATCAAGAGCTTACTGAAAGTTGTGTTCGAATCATAGAATAATTCGAATATTAAGACTTTCTTTTCGTATGATTATTAAATAAACACCCTGTATATAATTTGTTTAAGTTCTGGAAATCACCGTAAAGCGCTGGTGTCAGATCTAGAGTATTTACTAAACTAATTTGAAGCTCGCTTGAGATATTGCGTCTAATTACTTTATCCGTTATATCAAGAATCAAGGGCGTATCAAAAGGATCAATATCAGTAAAGTGTTACCTCTTTCTTATCACTCGACAACTTCATATTCTTTGGCATCCATCCTACTCTATAATCCACTTCAATCGCGTCTGCTGAATTGGTTTCACTCACTAGTTGTCTATTTGGAACTCTAAACTGGAAAATTGAAATATTAACATAAAATAAAAGAATTAACTAAATTCCTCCTTAATTTTGGCTGCACAGAAATGAAAAAGTCTCAATAACCGACCCTTTTGCTACTTTATATATGATTAACTTTACTAATACAGCTTTTGGATACTATGTTTTCTGTAAGTCAACTTCTCCACACTGTATATTTTTCGAACGCAGAGTATGAACATTTTTTATAAATAAAAATTTGAGTATATTATTCAAAAAATATTATAGTGTGAAATAGATAATCAGAACTAACCTGTGTGAAATGTAATGGTCCTAGTGCCTCCATCATTCCCGTAGTTATCATCGCATTTAAAGTAACTTCGTCGATGTATGTTGGACTTCTAGTCATATTTAAAGAATTTAATCTGGGATGTCGAGTCCGAACCGATGTATTTCTAGAGGAATCGCTTCTTTTCACTCTCTATACATATATACAAAAAATATTCTATAAAATAATTAATTTCTAATTGAAGCTGAAATATAATTTGGAAAACAAAAGTAATAAAACAATTTTACTTGTTTTTGAGTACGCGGATAACTTACATGGTTAACGCTAAATGTATTAATTAATAGTGTTAACAAAGTATTTGTCAAAAATCCTTTACGGGAAACTATTTTAGAGTTTAATGCTGAAGACAATATTGCAATTGCAAAAGCACAAAATATTGATCAACTGTCCTTTATCAAAAATCCATTACAGTTTTGTAATAAATCTGTAAACAATTTAGAAAAATAAGAAATATCTTCTACAGAATCCGTTAAAATTGTAATTCAATAAATAAAAAATATTCAACCGTTTTAGAAATAATAAAAAAGCCGTGAGCTCCATCACGACGAAAGTCGAATTTTTCGTCGAATGAAGAATTTAACTAATACACAAACAAATCTTTCCATATAATGAATTTCTTGGAAATGATATCAATTCTCAATCTTATTTCTTTATATGGAAAATTTGCTATTCCTCAATAACTTTTCATTTCACAACTTAACTCTCCCTCTCGAATGAAAATTCATAATTTCAATAGACCCGGTGGTCTCGAACCCTCTTGTTCAATTCCAATTGACAACAAAGAAAAAATTGTCATAATGACAAGAAATTTCGAAAATGGGAAGTGAAAAAAATCACCCTAGCAACGATCATACTCGTATTATTCATTAAATAGGAGACGGTCCAGTTCAACAATTACAACGATCAAAATGATTTCGGGCGTTTTGTGCTAGAAGAACTGAAGAAGAAAACTTTGAACTTGAGAAAGACAATTCTTTAACATCGCTCCTACTTGCATGCGAAGTTCGAACCCTCTAGTTAAACTTTTTCTGGCTAAAAAATAAGAAAATATAACAAAATGACCATAAATTGGAGAGGGGTGGAGATGGAAAGTTTCGACCTTAGACAGGAAATCATCTCGCAAATAATTGAACCTACATGTGAAATTTCATTTTTCAGTCGCTTTTCGTTTGACCTGCAGAGGTGAGTAAAGGTCAAAAACCATTTTTTTTGCACTGCAACCTCTCGAAATATTCATTTGTTTTCAACCAAACTCTAATAACATCAATCCGCCGCCAAAAAAGCCATGTATGCTAATTTTGAACCAAATCGGACCCATAGCAATTGCTCGAGAGACGACAATAAGAATTGTAGCTTAAACAGATATTTAGACATATATATGTTACGTCCCAAGCCCGATCTTGTACGGAGTCGAGCTTCGTACAATGAATTTGTACGAAGTCCGATCTGTACAAGCCATTTTATACGAAGCCGAGATTGGCGGACTTCGGACAGAGATGATTGTACGAAGTCGACTCTGTAGAACGCTGGTTGTACGGAGTCGGAGCGTCGATACTCACTCGGTAATAAGCGCGTTATTCCGAAGTAGTACACGCAACCTAACCTAACCTAACAATAGATGGTAGCCAACTTGCCGGAGAACATACTTTCAATCACAATAACTACGTTTGTGTTTACTAACATCTTAATAGCGCGCTCATTACCGAGTGAGTATCGATGCTCCGACTCCGTACAACCAGCGTTGTACAGATCGGACTTCGTACAAATTCATTGTACGAAGCTCGACTCCGTACAAGATCGGGCTTGGGACGTAACATATATAAACTACAGACATTCGAAAAACCATCATAATCGTGTTCAGGAGATCTCAAAACATGAGAAAAATGATGTGCCCCCCATTTTTCTTCTAGTTATGCCTACCGTAATAGTCTAATTTTTCCTTGAAAAATTCGACTAAAAACAGCGGCTTCAAAACCAACTAAAAAAATTACGAATGGAAACATTGAAATTGATGTAGGTATAGAATTTTCAAATTTGAGTCAATTTCAGTATGCTCAAGTTACCACGGTAGTTGTTGAAAAGAGTTTGACAGTTTTAATGGTGAACTTATTCAGAATGTATTGTCATACTAGTGCTATAACAAGGAGTAAACTAACAGCAAGTTGCCAATCAAATCGCTTCGACTACTTAGCTACAGGATTAATTTCGTGGAGGTCATCCCAAATCGGCTGGTGTACCAGAAAGCATATGTGCTATGCGTAAATTGATATTCTGATGAAATATTGCAAAATCGTCATGTAGCATACCGTGAAATTGAAGCATTAGTTTCATTCAATATTGCATGGACATTTGGCTGTAAAAAGGTTCATTCGCGTTGGATACCGCATAATTTGACAATCGCTCAAAAAAAAACTAGTGTCGATTGATGCAAATTCAATAGCTGAGCTTCGAAAATCCTTACAAGCTACGAATCATGAATCTATGGATATGAAGCCGAAACTAAAGAACAATCGTCTGTAAAGGTCTTTCGAAACGAGCCAAATCCAACAAAAGCTTTTCAGGGAAACCAATCGCAGAAGACGAAACATTCTCCACCACGATAATGCGAGCTCTCCGCATCAGTTCTAACAAAAACTTTTTCGGGCAGTCAAAATATCGAATTGATGGATCATCTGCCGTTTGGCGCTCAATGATTTCTCATTATTCCCGCAGATCAAAAATAAATTACGAGGTCAATGTTTTACCACACCTGAAGAAGTGGTTGAGGTAACCCTCGTAAAAGGCAAAATTTCCGGAAAAAACTCCTTGTCTTAAATTATAATATAAGTTGATTGCTTCAGTTATATTAAAATAATCTGCAAATTCCTCATTTGTAGGTATCTGTAGCTTTCTGACTAAATGTAAATAAATTGAATTTTTTTTTAAAAAAAATATACAAAATGTGCATTTTCCTCCTTATTTTAAGTATATATCGTTATTTTTGAGTGCATATTTATGCGCATAGTACCTCAAATTTTTTCGCACATAAATCCCCTCTTTAGTATATAATAATTTATAAATACTTATTCAATAAGAATCTAACTTACACTTGCTGTGCATCTAGTTATATTCCAATTGTTGTCATCCATGTTAAATAGTAACTTTTTTCAATGTCCGTTTGGGAGGAAACCAAAATTTAATAACGTTATCAGACAAATTCAAAGCGATGGACACAGATGGTAATGATGACAAAAATGTCACAATTATTTGATAGATATCATCGTTAACATGCTTAAAATTATTATATAAGTTTCGTCAACAATCGTTCTCGTTTAGAATCAGAAACGCCGAAATTTTACCTGATGTCACCAAAAAGAATTCGACTTTTCATTCTGACGTTATCACGAAAATCATTGAAATTTATAAGTACACAAAATGGGAGTCAATAATTAGTAAACAATATCGGTACTATCATTATAGACAAAATATTTTATGGTGAATACATTCAATTTTTTAAAAACCATCGAACGTCTAATCGAATGAATTTACCAAAATGAGTATTAATCGAACTTCATGGGAAAGTTCAGTCCCAGAGATGGTAGGAGTTAAGCCAATTAAACAAAAACATTAGAATATTTTGTTTATTAAATATTGATATATTAATAAATCGATTCATAGATAATATGATAGATCAATCGATTGGTATATCGATAAATAGAAGAAACCATAAACTGATAAATCTATTAATGTATTGATGAACTGATATATAAATCGATAGATTAGTAAATCGAAAGATTCATGAATGGATGGTAGATGGTAGATCAAATGATTGAATATCAATAAATTAAAAAATCGATGAATTGCTACATATATCGATAATTTGATATATCGATGAATTAATCGTTTAATACATCTAAAAATAGAAGAATCTGCTTATCGATTTACTGACAGATCAATTGAAGCAATAATTGATCGATATTTCAATAAATTGATAAATCGACAGATCGGCAAATTGAAAAATCGATAAATCTATAGATCCATATGTATATAAAAAGATATGTTAAAGCATCTAAATGTTCTTGATTTTAGGTCTCTTCTGTTTCAAAATCAGTTCTAAATATATTTTGATAAAGACTTAAAGAAAAGTCGAAACGTCAAAAATCATCTTTTTTTCAAAAAGAACTGATTTTGAAACAGACAAGACCTAAAATGAAAAACATTTAGATGCATTAATATATCAAAAGGTGAAATCGATACATGGAGACAACGATTAAATAAAATATATATAGGCTGATAAATCGATAGATACAAGAATCGATATATCGTTAGACTGATAAATCGATTGAGGCATTGAAGTAACTGATCGATAGATCAATGGATTTGGTAAAACGATTTGTCCATTATCTAATGTTACGGAGAGAGGATTTCTTTTTCTTTAGATAGATCTATATGTCCATAGACCGATATATCGATTAATTGATAAATCAATTGATACAAGAATCGATATATCAATAAACTGATAAATTAATTAATGCATTGATGAGCGAATCGACAGATCAATGAATTAATAAATTGTTAAATCAACGGATCGATGTATTGATATATAGATTAATGAATAGATCTATTTGTTGATAATTTGATATATCGAATAATTAATCGATTAATATTGTATTGATTGATTAATATAATGGGACATCCATACATCGAAATATCGATTA
The DNA here is from genome assembly GCF_026230105.1 of Diorhabda sublineata. Taxonomy (NCBI): domain Eukaryota; kingdom Metazoa; phylum Arthropoda; class Insecta; order Coleoptera; family Chrysomelidae; genus Diorhabda; species Diorhabda sublineata. The sequence goes on from NC_079476.1 coordinate 17,430,782, forward strand.
ATTATAGAATAGATAAATACAAAAATCTGCATATCTATACACTAATTAATCGATTGAGACATTGACAACCTGATCGATAGTTCAATGGATCTGATAAATAGATAGATTTTGAAATCGAAGATCGATTAAGTTTTATATCAGTAGATTGATAAATGAATAGATAAATTGGGTTGATCGATAGACGAATATATTTATAAATTGATAAATCTGCGGGTAGATAGATAATGATTCTTCTTCTGTTTCCTCTTCTTTTTCATTGTATTTCTATGCCTTTATTAATACGGACGCTTCCAAATTGATAGGACTATAAAATTGTTCGGGCTTTTTGATTAATTTCAAACATGGAAATTATTTTTATGGTTTTATTTTAGTATTTTAATACTAAAATTTTTACTCAGAAGAATATTAGAGACTTTTTTTATCTTTTTTACAATATCTCTTTCAACTTGCTGATCCAGGGAAAGGATACTTCGAAATTATAACGCCATAACGATAGAGAAACATTTACTTAACATAAAAATTGAACAATTACTAACAATATTAAACCTAACTGAAAAAATCAGTCTTCGAAATGCGTCTGTTCCTCAAACTGATGTTCGTATTGTCCTTTCACCCTTAAATTTTGAGGATCGAAAGGACTTTTCAAAAATAACGTGGCGGGATACTTTTTGTTCCTAACCTCAATTTGATATGTACCACTTTTGAGATATTCATCATCTATTACTTTTCCATTGGGGTGCTGAACGTATCTATAACACCAACAAAATTCTTGTATATTCACGTAAACTTCATATTTTCAAGCGGTTATAAATTTAAACTATAATAAAATTGAAAATAAAAAACAAGGTTTAACACTATAATCACCGAAACACATTGTAGTATAGAAAATGTTGCCAGACATTAATCATTAACTGGCCCGGTGATGTCTGGCAGATCAGGAGATTTGAATAGTTGCTTTTTATTGGTTACTTTAGGACCATAGATAAAGCTAGCCTTCTACCTAAACCTCTACCGGTCTGAGCAGGATCCATAAGCGCATTTATAGCGTAATTGTCATATTGACGTTAAGAGTTGTAGCAGATTGATTGCAGTGGTAGTTTCCATAACTTCCTTGTACATGGTGAATATTAAGAAATATGGACGGTTCATCGAAACAAGTAGATTTGGTCGAACCTAATTTTGAAACAACTCTTATAAAATAGTACGATAAAATAGACAGTGATCACAGTAGAAGACCAAATCATTGAGTCAAAAAACAATACCAATTTTTATTCAGCAATTGGACGAATATTTAGTCGAAGTTTAGATCGACATCTTTTTCCACATTTTTATCCGTTTTTGACGTGGAACGGCGACCCGAACGTGAATCATCTTCAATATCTTCTCGACCATCTTGAAAATGCTTGAACCACTCGAAAACACGTGAGCGCCAGAAACATTCATTGCCATACACTTGTTTCGATAAATTATAAGTTTCATTTGCAGTTTTTTCAAGTTTCATGTGAAATTTCACAACAATCCGTTGTTCCGTTTTCACGTCAAAACAAAAGACAATCCCTATAGAAACAACGGCTACACTGATTTGTCTACAGACAGGATAGACATCCAATTCGAAAGAGTAGGTTTCAGGCTAAACAGCTGGCAGTCGTTAATCTTTAACGCTTGCGTAATTTTTCGCTAATCTCGTTACTTAATAGCCACATGTCGTAATTTAAATTTCAGTATTTTTTTTTTCGTAAATCGACCGTAAAAACGAAAAATTTCAAAAAAGATCATTGAAATCAAATGATTTCAATGAGCCAAAAAACGATAATATTAAATTTAGTTGTCTTCACATAATAATTACGAATATTCTTCCAGTCTGTTCCAGTTCCGAAAGTAGTAATACTCATTTACAAAAAAATTATTTAATCATGAAAATAATATTAGAATTTTTCAAAATTACACCCTTTCGCACAGACTGATGCCAACGAGCTTTTAAGTTTTCGTACGCCTCCAGGAACCCCTTGACCGAAATGCTGATCAGTTCCTGCGCCAAGGCTTGTTGAACCACCTCTACCGAACCGCGATGCTTCCATTTGAGCATCAATTTTATTCTCGCGAATAAAAAAATATCTGGAAGGACCAAAAAGATCTTGGCAGATCGCTTCCTGGTTGGCCTCTTCATGTCCAAGTTTTCAGTCACGATCTCAAAAACTTGGATTCGAGGAAGGTTCAATTTAACAGGAAACGTTCTGATACTCCTCATACGTTCACTATTCAATATATTTTTTACTAGTGACACAATTTCGTTGGTCTTTCTAATCGAAGGGCATCCAGAACGACCGTCGTCTTCCACTCTTCATTTATCAGAACAGCTTGTGCCACTAGAAAACGCCTGATCTAGCTGAGGCAGCATTACTCTAGAACACCTCAATCAAGTCATGAGTTTCTTTGTCCATTTTAATATCTTCATCGCGTATCGCTGCTTCAATAAACGCATATTTATGAAAAGGCATTTCGACAATAAAAGCGATCTGCTCTCATCAACTGTCGGGAGCTGACTGCCGATTTTCTCTTACAATCGTGTGCGCATTTAGAAAAATACCAGTCCTACTACTTTCTGAATAGGCTCTGTATTATTGATATATGTATAAGGAAGAACATATAACGAAAAGAAAACTAAAAGAAAGTAGTAGAAGAATTAGGGTGTGGATGCAGTAGAAATTACAAAGTATAAACATTATACAACGATTTATAAGATATGATAACTCACCCTATTCCTATACTGGAATCTAAACTGAAGCCGTAATCGCCTCGTCTCAATATTCCAACAATTACGTCATCTCTCCAAATAGTTTCGTATCCGTATAAAGCTACTGGGTCTTGTAAAGTGAAAAATACCCTTCGTTTTGTAACACCTTGTTGTTTAAATTTCTCCACTGCTTGTTTTCCTAAATATTGACCATCTTTTCTGCAAAACCTTCCTAAACCGGCTTCTATTGGATTATCGTCTATTCTAAGATCGTAATTGAGCAAATGATAACCTTAAAACAAGATAAATATTTTTTAGATATATTTTCTTGTCCAATTCAGTTATAATTGTTACCTTTTTCGCAGCTCAAAGAATCCAATGCTCTAAATCCGGCGTGTTTCAAATCAAATCCCCTACCAGCTTCCATTAATTTATTATATACGGGTATACAAGATGCGAGAGGAATGTGGATTTCATAACCTAATTCTCCTATATAACTTATTCTAAGTACTCTACAAGTATGTCCGTTTATTTTTATAAGTTTTGATAAACCGTGTGGTAATTGTTCGTTTGTTATTGGAAATTCGGTCATCGATTGTAATAATTCATTACTAAAAAGATACGATTCATATAATTAACGTACAATAATATTTTTACTAATAAATTTTCGAGTTTGACATTGTAAGGTTGATAAAATCTGAATATCCAAAGTGTGAATGGAGTTTTATTGAATATTTATCCAAATTAAATAATTATTTCTCAAAATTTAACCGGTCTTGAAAATTTTGAGGTTACGTTGGGAAAAACTGATATAAATTTTTTTTATTCTATACAACTTTTGTTACACGCATTTTTTTATTGTCTTCTGAAAATCATAATAATTTTAAAAATAAAAATAGGGTTCGATTTAGAGCATAAAATTCCACCGTTTCATCGATTTTAAAGAAAATTCAAACATTTTGTAGAAGGAAAAAAATAAAAATGATAAAAAATTGGATTATTTGCATTTTTAAGTTTTGTAGAGAAAAATTTGATGTAATTGGTCAATTTCTTAATTTTTCAAAAACTTTGATTACATACATTTTCATAGAAAATTTGTTACTGATTCCTCATAACCTTTTTTTTTTTAAATCCCAATATTCCTTAGATGAACCGATATTTTTCCAAATAAAAAGGAGTTAGAGCCTGGAGATAAAATGAACTTCCCTATTTATTTTCAGAAAAATCTACGCATTGTTATATAACAAAACAATAAAAAATTAAAACATAATTAGATTATCGGCATTTTTTCAGATATTTTGAGGTTATGTGAAAAAATAATACATGTCAATTGTACTATTTTCAATTCCCTACAACTGTCAATACACACAATTTTTTATAGGAAGTTCATTTTGGCCGTAATGGGCGCAATTCTGATTCTCCATAAAATTTTTAATTTCTTTTCTTTTCGAAAAATCACAATATTTCTTGGGCGAATCGATATTTTCTAAAATAAAAAGTGGTTAGAGCCCTGAGATAAAATGAAACTTAACTGCTTATTAAGGAAAAAATGTAAAGATTTTTGTAGAAAAAAAATTGGAAACATGAGATTATCAGCATTTTTTTGTATATTTTGAGGTTATGTGAAAAAACTATACATATGAATTGTAGTCTTTCTAATTCCCTACAACTTTTATTACACACATTTTTCTATAGGGAGCCCATAATACGCGTAATTCTGATTCCCCATAAAAATTTAGAATTTAAGAACACAAAATTTCTTAAACAAATCGATATTTCTCAAAATAAAAAAAGGGTTGAGATGAAATGACCTTTTCCTACTTATTTTCAGGAAAATCTAACATTGTTGTATAAAAAATAAAAAATGAATACATAATTAGATTATCGGCTTTTTTTCAGATATTTAGAGGTTATGTGAAAAAAAAATTGTACTTTCTTCAATTCCCTTCAACTTACATTGCGCAAATTTTTTATAGTTCATTTTTGGCCGTAATTCGTGCAAGTCCGATTCCTCACAATTTTTTTTTAATTTTTTTTCGCAAAATCACAATATTTATTAAACGAATCTCGATTTTACCCAAAATAAAAAATAGAGTTTGAAGCAGGACCTAAAAACCTGCATTTATTTAAATTTTTAGGTTAGTCTAGAGGTTTTCGGAATCTATGATCGTGAGTCAGATAAATCACCTATCAGTTGAAATCCATCGAAATAAATTAGAGAATTCACGATAATGACATAATATTCATTATGTTGAAAAATGTTTTCCTAGCTTCCCGGACTATAAAGTACGAAGAATTCCAACATATGATTACTCCTATCAGTTTCCAAACAACAGTGAACATGATCCTGATTACTTTCCGAACATTCAGATTGTGACGGTAGTTGAACCAGAAGGCAGTAAGGTTAATTGTAGGTCGAGATAAATCAAAAACGTGTAATTCGAGTTGATCAACAAACACATACCTCTAGAAATATAACAGAACTTGTATCTATAACATTCAACTTATAACTCATAACATCATATATATGTATGTATAGACAGTCACATTGTTATCAATTTATATGATAGTGTTATTAAATGTGAGAGTGATTTCGATTAAGTTTCCGCTGATGATCCCTCACCCTCAATCAACACAACATCATGTCCATATTAACGTGATCATAGTTTCCGAGAAGCCCTGTAGTGTTTCATTATTACATTTATAATCAACTATCGTACTGCCTCAATTGATAAATAAAGGACCTAAACTTTTGTATGAAATAAACTTAAAACAAACAAAAGGAGTCCTTTTTTTATTAAAACAAATGAAAAAATTGCTCGGTATTACATATGATGTTGATTACTTACAAAACAGAATTTTCCTGAAATAATGGCTATTTATAAGATTTCATTTTGATATTGACAGACACACACAGTTATAATACAGTCTGTTAATCAATTTAAAGCTTTCTAAAAAAAAATATTTTTTGTTTTGCTTTGTAGTTGGTAAATAAACAAAGTTGACGGTTTTCCGACGCGCGAACACGCGACGTATAATTGTCCATTCGCAAAACAGGGAAACTCCAAGTTTCCAAACTCAAACTTCCAATGACTGGCCATGCGATTTATTTATGGTCATCGCAAAAGCCAAACGTACCTGAAATTGTCAACTGGAAAAATACTACTACGTGGCAACAATGTAAAACTTTCGTCATGTTTATTGATAGTCTCAGAAAACCTGAAGACTGGTTAAAAGGATCCTTGGAAAACGGGGAAAAATATGAAGTAAAAGTGTATTACAAACTTCAAAATTATAATTTTTGCGAGTAATGATATTATGTAAAGTAATCATCATTACATAATGTAGAGATCAACAAGCTGTAACATTTATCAATTGATTTGAGATAATTACACGCGTTATGCAGAGATGGCAGCGTCGACAGTTTTTTTAAATCTATTTGCTTCAAATAACTACTCACCTTTTTGGACCTTGAATCGAAAGTATTCCTATTCTATTTGTCATTTCTGTTACCAAAGACTTGAAATTTTTTTTATAAAGCTGTTTCCTGAAGTGCGATTTAGTTTGATAACCAGATTTGGCGCCTGCTACAATATAATAACCTTTTCCCTAAAATTTATATATAAGAAGAAACTTATAGCTTAAAACCAGCGAAGAAATTTCATCATTAATAAGACCACCGATGAACACATTCAATAATTTAAACGTATTATTGCTAAATTTTGCTATTTGCTGAATTATTCGCGAAGTTGCACAAGTGTGTTCGTTTTCGTCGAGGCGAGTAGTGTAGTGTACAATTAACATTATATTGTAAATATGGAGCGTACAGGTAAGAAGAACCATCTCAATATATCCAAAAGTGTCCGTTGCAAGAGAGCAAATTAAGGTGGCGTCGTAGTAATAAGTGGAAAAATTTTAAAAACGAAAATCATATCATCTACACTTGCTACACTAGCGCTCTTTTGGTGAGTCTTAGAACAATATAATTTGCTGTTGACAGATGGAAACTTTTTCATCTTTTCTTCCATAAGAGATACTCCTCCCATTTTCTCCAACGAAAAGACTAACGTCAATCAGTTGGGACTTTCGCATCGCTTCGGCACAGACAAAAATTGATTCTACGCTTCTCAATTATTATTAAAAGATAATTGAAGATAGTTTTTTCAGCAAGAGTTAATACCAAAGTTCTCACGAGCAAATATAAAGGAAAAATGATAGTTAGGAAGGTGCGGGGTGGTGAATATAAAGTTCGCTCGATCTGAACCAACCATAAGTTTTATATCTTAAAACACTTCATCATCAGAACAATGTGCCCTAGCAACAAAATAAAAAACGCCGTAAATTTAAATCGATTGAGAGTATCTAAGCAACTATGACGAAGATGCCATCAAAGTTTCCCGTTAAAGACTTCCAGATTTGCTATAACATTTGGATAACTCGCTGCAGTCGATTTATTAGTGCGAATGAAGAGTTTGAACTTTGGAGGAGATCGTGATAATTTCGCAATAAAAAATTGTCACTATATCAGAGATCGGAAAATCGTCGAATAGTCGAGAAAGATGGTTTTGACATTAATGACTTACCTTCAGCACAGGACCCACTAAAGTCCCTACACCTTCCTCCAAAGGTATAACGGTGACATCAGCTTCGACGTAACCTCTGGAATTCAGAGAACACGTGTAGATGATGCTCCCCGGTTTCCTATCGACGTTAGCGGTAAACAACCAATCGGCGGCCTCTTCCGCATCCGGACCTGCTAGATACATTTTCGCATAACAAGTTAAATCGAAAAGCGCTACGTTATTTCTAGCCGCCAACGCTTCTTCCCTCACCTAAATAAAAATATGCCATAATATCCACATGAAAATCATTTTTTTATCATGATTTTACCAAATCGTGGCTTTTCGGGAAACCGAAAGTTAGTTCCCCTTCCAGTTCGTTTTCGTATCGTTTATCCTCGTTATCGACGTGATCGTAATATCCGTACCAATCGTAAGATCTAACGGGGGCGGTACGGTCCTTAATAAAATACGCGGGTCTTTCCCAACCTAACGCTTCTTCCATAACAGCTCCGTTCGCTACAAGTGCCTACGCAATAAATACAATTTGAATTATCGAAAATAATCGGCAACAATGGATAATCTCACCTCGTGGAATTGATCGATTCTATGGTTTCTACCAGCGAGCGGTTGATCGTGTGGATAAATTATACCGTAAGTTTTCGCATAACCTTCGTGGGATCGTTCTAGAACCCAAGCTCTATCTTGTCTCTGTACTGGAGTGTATCTTCTTATATCGTATGCGAAAAGAGGTAAATCAGGTCTTCCTAGAGTTATCCAACTGGCTATTTGTTCGCCCGCACCTCCACTCAATTGTACTCCGAGTGAATTGAAAGCATTCGCATGAAACAGTCCTATAATAACATAATTTTCCTCCTATTTTGAACTGAATTACAAATACTTTCCCAAACCATCAAACTCACCATGTCATACTTACTCTGTGGATTCAATAATCACTTTATTATTTAGTTCTATGGTTTGGATGCAAACAATACGTTGAGGTTATAATTTTTAGGCGTGTATTTATAATTTTCTACCTACCGACACATTTTGGATCCTCTCCCATTATTGGCTTATGATCAGGTGTAAAAGATTCTGGTCCGCAAATATCAGATTTGATACCAGCCTTTTCAAAAGAAGGACACAGTTCAACCGCTTTTTTCCAATGTTGATCAAAAATGGCCATGTCTAATTCGTAGAGATGAAATTTCTCTTCTGGTAACTGGAACCAAAAATCAAGACGTTTTATGAAGACAAACGTATAAAAAGTAGAAAGTTGAAGAAACAAATTATGTTTAGATCTGTTACTTACATCTTTAAGAACAACCGGATTTGGTTCATAACCTCCAAATAAAATGGAATCGCCTTGTGGTCTAAAATAAAGACACCCATCGTGATCTCTAATACTGGGAGTACCTTTAGCTTCGGGTATAGATCCTGTCACTACAAAAGCGTGCTTCATTGGGGTTAGAGGTATATCAAGTCCTACCATTTGGGTGAGTTTTCGCGACCATACACCGGCAGCGTTGACTATAACGTTCGTTTTGATTGTACCAATGGGCGTTTCAATCCCTACGATTTTCTTTTCATTATTTGGCGTTGGAACGGTTAGAATTTTTGTAACTGGAGTATCTTCGAATACCTTCCCACCTCTATTTTTAGCTCCTTTCAACAAAGCAGAGCAGTACATTGAAGGATCGCAATAACCGTCATTCGGAGACCAAAGGGCACCGTAAAAAGATTTCGATTCTAAGATGGGTGATAGTTTTTGAGCTTCTGTAGGAGAAATTATGTGACTTTCCAAATTTAGCAAATGTCCGAGTGTGTGCAATCTTTTGTATTCTTCTAATCTTTCCTAAAATTTTACATTCCAGTTGGAAATTACACATATCCGTTGATAAATATAGAGACAAATAATTTTTGTGCTAAAGAAACAACGCTTGATTTTAGATTTATTAACCTTTTTTTTTTCATTAGAATTTCAAAAAAAATATCTTTACCGCTGTTCTCGCAATAAATATTCCGCCATTTTGAATCCATCCGGGATTAATTCCAGTTTCTTCTTCTAAACTCGCTAAAAGATCTCTCGTCTTTTTTAACATTATATCGTCTACATCCGTGGCTCTTAAGCTCCATACCAAAGCTCCACTGTGCCATGTTGTTCCAGATGTTATTTTATGTTTTTCTAATAAAATCGCGTTTACACCACGTTTTGTTAAATGGTATAATGCGCTGCAACCTATAACTCCCCCACCTAGGAAAATTTTTAATAAAATATTGACAAATTATAATGAATATAATGGAAAATTGTTTTTACGTCAATAGTGAAAAGAGAACTTACAAAATTAGGGTAATTGTGTAAGTGGCAACATCGCATTATATAGAAAAATAATGACTCAAAAACGAAGAGATAAAAGAGAAAGTATTTATTTTTTATATACTCAGAAATATATCCCTTAGTAATTAGCCTGTTTCATCAACCCAATATCCCCCAGATAAGGCAGGAAATGGGGGGATACGGTACATCAACTATAGGAGAGTAACGTTGAAAGTCGTTGACCCTATAATTTTATGTAAGCCTGTTCAATCTGTAAAAAGATCCACCAGAGTCAGATTTAATGGGTGATATCTACATTTCCTATTGAGATTAACGTTCAAGGTCATTGACCTAATAATTCTATATTTATGTTTTTAAAACAATATGGCGCACTGTAAACATCAGCTGTTTGAAAATAAACATACTAGTCGGTGCATGCGCATTCAGATTATAAATGTGTATAATAAAATATTGTTTAAAAACCATTTCTTCATATTTTTTTTTAATAATTTTATTGACAAAGATTAAATTAGTTTATGAAAACTCCTATCCTAATTGCGTCAATTCATATCACAACTAATTTCTTGATATCGTTAAATTATTTTTTATATAAATATTTACGAAATGTATGTTTCAAAATATCAGAATTAAATATACAGGTTGTCTCGAAAACATGAATTAATGAATGAAGGTACATGAATCTAATTTTGGTAACTTTAGTTTATGAAGTACAGGCTGAGAAAGGTGTTAGAAGATATACACACTTTGTGATATAAAAGAATTTTCGAACAGTACTTGTGAATATTCCCTAATAATTTTTTGTTATTTATAGTTCTATAACAAAAATGAATAAAAAGTATAAAATAATATAATGTATTTGTACCCGTAGGTATGAGAGTCAACGACTATGATCTTGAAACAAAAAGCTTAGGTGGTTTTGCTTGTGGATTGATATGAATTTCATGTCTCTAATGTAAACAAACTCACACCGACACGACTCATGTTTTTAATTACTCAACATAGTTAACCTCCATGTGGTAAAATAATGAACGCATATTTCTATATTAATCTTTTTGGGTGTTAAACCTCGTTAAAAAAAACAGTTAATAAAACATTCCATCGAACGTTGAGGTGATACCAGTCTTTGAATCTTATTTTCTGTGGTTCTCTAACAGTAGATTATCAAGTTTTATCTAAAATCTCGTGAGACTTTATATAAAAGTTTTTTCAATCAAAAATGGAATCTTTATATTAGGATATCAGTAAAACAAGTTATTATATAGTTAGGAAGATTATCTTTATAATAACATCTACTAAAAACTATGAAATAATGTTTTTTCTATCGAACAACAACACTTATTGGGTATATGTTTCCATGGAATATAATTTCTTATAGAAATGCGCTTTCTTCTACAGTTAACAAAATATTATTAAAAATCGTGTTACTTTTATGATACTATTGAACATAGAGGTGATACCAGTCTTTGAATCTCATTGTCTAGGCATAGTGAGTCGCCCTTGTAGGAAACTAAATTTCTAGCCCACTTTTGGTTTTCCAACAGTAGAATTTAGAATTATTAGTTTTCATTTAAAATTTCAAGAGAATTTATTATGAATAATCAAAATGGTGAGTTACTTTATTATACAAGACCTCCTGTACATATTACAACAGTTTCTCACCTCAAAAGTGGAATCTTCGAATTAGAATATCACTTCATGGAAGCTCTGAGATATCTTTATGATAAAATCTATTTCAAAGTATGAAATGTTTTTCCTATCGAATGACAAAACTTATTGTGTATATGTATGAATGGACTATAATTTCTTATAGAAAGCTAGGAAAAAGTGGATATAATTGGAAATAAATTTCTAGTCCACTCATGGTTCTCTAATAAATTTTGAAAATTTTTATTTGTAATCTCGTGGGACTTTATATGGAATAAAGTTCCTCCAATCAAAACGGTGAGTTACTTTGTTATACAACAACACCTCCTGTACATATTACAACAGTTTCTCACCTCAAAAGTGGAATCTTCGAATTAGAATATCACTAGAACAAGTTTATGGAAGCTCTGAGATATTATCTTTATGATAAAATCTATTTCAAAGTATGAAATGTTTTTCCTATCGAACAACAAAACTTATTGTGTATATGTATGAATGGACTATAATTTCTTATAGAAAGCTAGGAAAAAGTGGATATAATTGGAAATAAATTTCTAGTCCACTCATGGTTCTCTAATAAATTTTGAAAATTTTTATTTGTAATCTCGTGGGACTTTATATGGAATAAAGTTCCTCCAATCAAAACGGTGAGTTACTTTGTTATACAACAACACCTCCTGTACATATTACAACAGTTTCTCACCTCAAAAGTGGAATCTTCGAATTAGAATATCACTAGAACAAGTTTATGGAAGCTCTGAGATATTATCTTTATGATAAAATCTATTTCAAAGTATGAAATGTTTTTCCTATCGAACAACAAAACTTATTGTGTATATGTATGAATGGACTATAATTTCTTATAGAAAGCTAGGAAAAAGTGGATATAATTGGAAATAAATTTCTAGTCCACTCATGGTTCTCTAATAGATTTTGAAAATTTTTATTTGTAATCTCTTGGGACTTTATATGAAATAAAGTTATTCCAATCAAAATGGTGAGTTACTTTGTTATACAACAACACCTCCTGTACATATTACAACAGTTTCTCACCTCAAAAATGGAATCTTTGATTTAGAGTATCTCTATAGAACTATGGGAGCTCAGGGAGATAAAATCTATTTCAAACTATAAAATGTTTTATTGAACAAAACTTTGCTGGGTGTATTTAGGAATGAACTTTAATTTTTTATAGAAAGCAAGTAAAAATGGATACAATTGTTTATATTAATTGCATCTACGTAATTGTATCTTTAGAAAAGGTATAATTGTCGTATTGATATTACTCTTTAAAATATTCAAAAAAATATTGGTAAAAAAAATCATAAGAAATTTAGCTGTTTCCTTTTTTTTTGGTTTTCTTTATAACTGTGATTAAAAATGAATCAAGTTTCTAATAGTCTTTTAGTGGTTTACATAGAAACGATTTTGATAACGTGAATGACCTTAAAGATACTAACAATAATTTATCAATATAATTTTATAAAAATTTAGTAAAATATCAAATTTATTTTATATATATAAAAAATATAGTCACTTACCTACAACAACAACGTCTGCTTGTTTAGGTAAATCAACTTTATTGCTAAAATATTGTTTTTTTAAATTTCCTGTTTTCGTTTGACTTCGAACAATGCCACAAACTTTATTAATTCTTAACATCGTGTTGTTACATACACGCATACACAAACACACGTTAGTGGCACAGATTGATTCTTAGCTCGATACATAAATCTAATAAATGGTTTAATTGACTTGTTGTTCTCTATAACGAACAAAATTGACCTCAGTATCTTTAGAATATCCATCGGTGATAATTTTCAGATAGCTACTGTGTACTAACTACATTGACTTTTTAGTGTCTACACAGCGAAAAATAATCGCTTCCAATGAATTTATTTGTACGATAAAATTAGTGTAAGATTACAAATAAAAGAAATTATTATTATTTATTATGGTAACGATAGTTGTTTCAATTTTTATATTTCGTGAATTCGTACGATTATCCTAATCAAGGTCACCAGGATAGCCTATAACGGAATTTTTAGATTTTGCGCACTTTAAATTACCAGATAAATTTGCCAAATACCTATGATAATACAATAATTTAATAAATTCTTAAAATTCTCTTTGTTAGAATCGCCAGGAGACCATGGAACACAATGTAGTGATTCGATTTTTACATATCAAACCATCAGTTAAATTCAATATTTGGCAGTAATGACAATAATAATTTTTAAACTTTTGGAATTTTTTCTACCTGCGTTAGATCCCGATAAATTGGAAAAAAGATACATTTTAATCTGAACCTCATTTCGTGGTCTATTTGGTTGACTTGCGACGAGATAGAGCGTCCAAAAATTCAGTTTAGATGTCCATAAATCAGAAAAACGAAACGTTCTAATCTCGAGCTTGTCTCGTGGTCTGATTGGTTGACTTGAGACGAGGTAGGACGTTCAAAAACTCGTTTTACATCTCAATCAATCAGAAAAAAAGACGTTCTAATCTCGAGCTCGTCTCGTGGTCTGTTTGGTTGCCTCGAAACGACATAGAAGTTCAAAAACTCGTTTTAAATCTCGATAAAACAGAAAACCGAGATTTTTTAATCTCGAACTCGTCTTTTTTAGTCCGTTTTATTTATTCGAAATATAATAGGACATTTTATAACTCGTTTTACATCAGAAAAACGTAGCGTTTTAGCTGGAGCTCGTCCCGTGACTTATCTTATTAATTGACGTTCAAAAACTCTTATTCATCTCGTTTTAAGCTCATACCATGGTCTGTTTTTGGACTTGAGACGAGATAGAGGGTTTAAACTACATATATATAAATACAAAAAACGAGACTTCGTAATCTCGAATTCGTTTTGTGGCCCGTTTTGTTGAATGGAGACGAGATAAAACGTTCAACAACTCGTTTTACATATGTATAAATATAAAAAAGGAGATGTTTTGATTTCGAGCTAGTGTCATGGCCTCTTTACATCTCTATAAATCAGAAAAACCAGATGTTTCAATTTCGAGCTCGTCTCGTGGCCTGTTTCATTAATTCGGAACGACATAGGACATTCAACAACTCGTTTTACATATGTATGAATAAAAAAGCTAGGGTCGTGGCCTGTTTTATTAATTCGAGACGAGATAGGATGTTCAAAAACTTTTTTGCATCTCTATAAATCACAAAAACGAGACGTTGCAATCACGAGCTCGTCGCGTGGACTGTTTTTTTGACTCTAGATGAAATAGGACGTTCAAAAACTAGTTTTTCATCTCGATAAATCAAAAAACAAAGCGTTTTAATCTCGAACTCGTCTAGTGGTCTATTTTATTCATTCGGGACGAGCTAGAATGTTCAATAACTCGTTTTACATATCGGTCAATCCGAAAAACGAAGCGTTTTAATCTCGAGCTCATCTCGTGTCTTGTTTTATTAATTGGGACGAAATAGAACGTTCGAAAACTCGTGGCTCATTTTATTATCTCGAGACTTTCAAAAATGTCTTGGACTCAAGAAAATAAAAGAAAAAAGGAATATATTCGAGAAATTTTTGAATATCATCAAAATGTGCGGTTGTTGGAAAATGACAGGGGAAAACAATATAAAAATGAAATTTTTCGATCCAAATAGAATAGAAATCTATTGGTTTATAGACAAGTCATTTTTTTTTCAAGTTTCGGTGGTGACTAAAAGCAAAAATAGGATTTGATAGAAAAATTCATCTAATTAATAAAAAAAAAGATTATATTTTCCAACTCGAATAAATCGATAATATCTTTTGAAAACAAAGTATACGAAGCGTGTTGGGAAAAAACGAAAAAGTTTTGAAAAAATATTCAGGTAATCGGTGACTTTAATTTATATACCTGCATATGCGCTTTTTCCAAACCCCATACTCCTCATTTAAGATAACCTCAATCTCTTTCAATGAATAATTTTTTTATATCATCCATACTAGTAAAGCGACAATTCTTTAAGGGTTTTTATATTTTTGCAAATAGATAAAAGTCACAAGGAGTCTTATCTGATGAATATGGAGACAAAATTACATTATCTGGTCCTTCGAGCCGGATATTCACCATGAAAATGACCAGAAAAAGTAATTACTGTTGGTGTAATAATATTCAACAGTAAGTTCAGTATAAATATCATAAATACTACTAGAAATAAATCTAATACCATAATGAGTATAACATTACAGGATAGTTTTTGACAATAAATTCACTAAATAGCCAGAGTGAACATTCATGAAGCACTATACCATTTACTACCATTACATAAACACTCAAAATTACATTATCTGCTACTTGGAGCCGAATATTCACCTACAAGACTCGGAGGACCAGAAAGTATGATTCCGTTTCTGATATAATGGTAGTAAACAGTGTGTTAAGCATGAATATTACTAAGGGTCAGTGAAATAAGTCGAATAACACGTTTAGAAACACTAATACCACTATCAAATCCCCATTTCACTCATTATGGACTCCAATTTTGCTAAATTTTATTTTTTACACAAACTTTAAATAGAAATTATTTTATTAATTTCAAAAATTGAGGAGATTAACGAATATATTTCAGGAGCACTTTCACCAACATAATAAAAAATTTACAATCAGATTCTCTGGAGCTGTAAAATTGAAAAAAATTCGTTATTTTCTGAACACGCCTCGTATGTTATACACTAATATGTAGAATAAATATTACTAACTATAATATATAAGTGGTATCAACAAGATAATATAATATTCTTGTCTACTACCATACAAGAATCACTTTGGTACCCATACTTTTTTCAAATCGTCATTGGCAGATCAAGAAAAATTTATATTTTCGAATTTTTTTGTAGCAAATATCATAAAATTCAATTTATCTCTACATTTTTTCATCATAATTGTACAGATATATCTTCTCAACCTAAATTTCATCGGGAATATGACATTACCTCTTTAAATGTATCATCTTTAGAGACTGAAGTTATAAAGAACTTTTGATGTAAGTGGTTTATAGTTGATGACTCTCACTTTCTATGCAATTTCTGCTTGTATCGTCTTCTGATGTTTCCTCACAATCGTCCTTTCGTTTTCATCACTAAGTTTTCGACGTATTATTTCAACATCAATCCTTGGTGTAGGATCGCATTGATACAGGTTTTTCTTCTCCAGCTGAGTTAACGTTGTCTTCTGGCACCCTCTTGGTTTTTTAACACAACCGGCATCTTTTCTGCGTTTATGAAGACGTTGTAGATCGGCTTGGTGCTGCTGATTGGTATATGGAATGATCGAGGACTTTTTTACACCATAGTTGCAGAATTTAACAAGCTTCAACAACCCGTCCTGGTCTCAACAGGATAGTATAACGCTCTAACACCGCCATGTCCTTCAAATTTTCCCCAACAAAGTGATATCTCGAAGAGGAGACATCCGCGGTCAAATGATGGACGGTAAAAAAATATTAAGACATGTCAAAACAAGAACAAAATGAAGGACATTTGAATTATGTGATTTTGAAAAAATAATTCTCCTTTTCTGTAGATTACCACACAATAAAAAAATAATACTGTAAATAGTTTTATTTTAATTTTTTTTTTTTTTTTCGATTAAAATGGACTTATGGACTCTGTTTTCGGTTTTTTTCATCAGAATAATTCCATTTTTGTTCCATATAAATAAAAGTTCAGGCAAGGTAAACAAAAAATCATCATTCTGTGTAGTTTGCTATGATACGGTTAAACTTCATGTTTACATAGATATTGGAACGATCAAAAATCCCCAAAAACCCCTTTGATCGACCAAGAAACAGTTTGATGCGAAATGAGTTCAACAAGAGTCATTTTTTTATATAATAGTCCAGGAAAACTGATCGTTATCAGTATAATTCCTTTTTTGTTCCAGGCAAGGTAAACAAAAAAACATCATTTTGTGTAGTTTCCTACGGAATTTACAGAGTTAAAAATTTTATGAATTTGAAAGGAGGTAGCTGTTAACGAGGCGCTACTAGAAAATAATATGAACTAAATGATGAAACCGTATTTAAACACTTTAGAGCAATAAAGCATTAATCTCTACAAATTTTTCACGCTATGGAATCAATCCTTGGCTTGTTAATGTGTCTATTGTGGGTAAATATACTCCTGATGAACTAAAGGAGAATATATTAGGTAACAAACAGTTGAAAGATACTTTTGTAATAAAAATAACTTCCAAGAATGCATCTTCTTCTTTAACAATCGACCTCATCATTTTTATCCTGGAGCATGGTGCCTCTAACGTCGAACTCCTAGCTGGATCAGGTCCGCCTCAACGTCGTCCAACCAGCGAAGGCGCGGTCTTCCTCTCAGTTGCTGTCCTCCAGAAACAAGAATGCATCTACTGAAATGAATATCATATTTTTATAAGAACAATATTTTTCGGATGCTTTTTAACTTGAATTAATTCGGTATCAATAGATTTTTTTAAAAACACTCGACTTTTCACTTATTTTTTTGCTACCTTAATAGAAAGTCTCATATGTTTCACATAAGCAATACGGTTTGTTCTAAATCGCCTGGATTATAATTCTAATCGGTTATTTATACTAAAATACGAGACTTTATATGTTATGTCCCTATAGAATGATAAAATTTTGTGTATTGAGTTTTTGAGGATTTTTAGTATGGTAATAGAGAAAATATTGTTCATAACACTTATACATTTTTATTATTATAAAACCCTCTGATTATATACGTCTATTTTTTGATATTAATGTATCGAAAAATATATAAAACGTCTAAACTACCCCATAAAAATAAAATTTAATAAATTATTGATTATCACAAACCCGAAGCTACTGGTATAATATCTTTGTATATATATATATATATATATATATATATGTAAAATAATGGTATATAATAATTATTTGGCAATATATCTTTGATGATTCAAGGTTTCAACAAACCTTCTATTATAGGTTAGAATCTTTTTGTATTTCAAGCTGTTTCCAACCCTATTACCGATTAAAAAATATTGTTTTACTCAAAAACAACAAGTACTTTTTATACTTGAGATGTGAAAAATATTCATGAAATTGATTATTCTGTCGCGTTTGGATAATCGGTGTTGGTTTCTATAGTAGTCGAAGGGATATCTAATGACATGCTATGTCTCTTCCTTCTTCTAATTTCCGGTAGGATAGCAGAAGTGTTGATATATGGAAAATTTCTATTATATTCTTTGTTTAACCTTTGTATAAACTCTTCTTTTAAAAGTCGAAGACACCTAAAATAAGAAAAAAAAATATTGTATCATATTGGTAACGAAAATATTTCCCTAGTAGTACTAACGTTGAACAGATACGAGATTTGTTTGAAAAGTTTGCAGCTTAAGAAAGAAACAAGACATTCTTTTTCTATAATCATATCTATATTCTACATAAGTTTTCAATTATATATCTGGTTTCATGTAAATAAGGCTCATTATTGACCTGATGACAAGAATTCATGAAGCAATAGATCATAAACAATGTTTACTACAATTACATAATCACACATTACTTTTTCTGGTCCTTCGAGCCAGATATAAATCAGATCAGCTCGAAGGAGCGGGAAGAATAGTTTTGTATCAGTATAATGGAGGTATGAATATTAATATCTATATAGTTGATCTGAAATGTTTCCGACGTAACAAGACATTGTTTTTACATAATCATTTCTATTTTTCGATTTCGATGATATCACTGGTTGTATGTAGATTATTGACATAGTGGCAAGAATCCATGAAGAACTAAATCAAACATAGTGTTTACTACCATTATAACATCGTAAAATAACATTATCTGGTCCTTCGAGCCGGGTAATTTCCGAAAAGAACCAGACAGTAGTTTCGAATTGATATAATGGTACTATGAATATTACCAAGATTTAGATTTATTATTAGCATACTTCATGATTATTTTAGTAACACAATAATATATACTGGGTGTTATAATTTAAATCTAAAGAAAATAATGGAAGGATGGTTGCGACTGGATTTGATAGAATTATAGTAGTTCTGTGGAAAACTAGATATAGCTTGGAGGTTACTGTCGTATTAGGCTACCTGATGCTTGAAAAAACATTCTATAGAAATAGAGGAACTTCTAATCTTCTACTTGAGCAACTAGTGACAGAAACCCAAATAAGACTAGTTTTTATGTAGTTCACATCATTTACTACAATTACATCAACGCCCAAAATTTCTACAGGCAAATTATAACTTCACTCATAAAAATTTCCTGGAGAAAATTAATGGTGATTCCTTGATACAAATTCGACATAGATAATATCTAGTTTAATAAACATGAATTATAAACATATAAATTTTGATTTTAGACCATTTTCTCTAAAAATTGTGATATTAAAGAGGAATTTATTAATTCGGAACCATTCAAGTGCCACGACCGTCGAAAACTAATCTCAAATATTTACAGTTTACTGTTGAGAAAACATTTATTTTACTTACAGCCTGTATACCGAAGACGTTCTAAATCTTCCTAAATCGTAACTAGGAGTATGAGGTTTATGGATAATAAATACATCTGGTAATACAACAAACGCATAATTTTGTGCTTCTAATTCCATTATATGCGAAACTTTGTTCCAACCAAAGCCTATAAACTTCTCGTCGTATTCCACCACATCGCTTCTAACTACTATGTAAGGTTCGTAATCGACTTCCCATTTTACCTTACAAAAAAATTTATTTTCTGTTATTCATACTAAACACATTACAAATAACGCGTTTCGTAAACCAAGTTATCATCTTATATTATCTTATATTAGTTATAATTATCCTTCCTTACCGTTCTCTGACATCACAGGACAATTAACAGACACACATTTGACATATGACAGGAAGGACAGCACACAAGACAGATGCGATCATGCGACAGTTGACAGATGGCGGAAAAAACAGATGAAACATGATGTGTGGTTCATAGAAATCACATCATATACGATGGATAACGGATATGATCATAGACATCATAGGACAAAAACATTCAAAATAACGGATATGAAGGATCATAGACAACACAGCATACACGACAGTTGACAAATGTCTGAAAAGACAGATGACACATGAAAGGTGAGATATCACAGCACACAGATACAATCATAAACAACAAATCACTTCCGTTGTCGTTGATATACAAGATGGCGGACACCCCACCAATAACCACTTTGCTTATCTACTGACGATAATTTGGTTATCGAAACGGCGATTGTGTAATTTTGAGTGTTGATGTAGTGATAGTGTAACAGTATGTATATCACTAACGGTTCCAGAAATACTTTGAAGCCATCCTTGAACTCCCTATAAACATAATAAGCTCCCCAATCTTCAGTTTGAGCAACTAGTGACAGTAACCCAAATAAGAAGAGTTGTAGATAATTCTAGATAGAATTTTGGTAGCTTCTTGGGATTTTAGAGAAGGAATTTTAGCCTACCTGTCAATGAACGTCCTCTAAAGATAGGGAGCCCCCCAATCTTCTACTTGAGCAACTGCCGACATTGAACTAAATAAGAATAGATTTGAGTGGTTCCGATAGAGTTGTGATAGTTTTTAGGAACCCAAGATATATAGCTCGAATTGAATATGCCATTTGTCAGAGATAACTACTTTGAAACCATTCTTGAACGTCCTATAAAAACAGTAAGCCCCCTAATCTTCATTTTGAGCAGCTATTGACAGTTAGCCAAGTAAGAAGAAATGTAGATGATTCCAAATAGAATTTTAGTAGTTTCTTGGGATTTTAGAGAACTCTTTGGGTCATTTGTCATATCAGACTACCTGTCACCTGTCAATGAACATCTTATAAAGATAGAGAACCCCCCCCCCCCAATCTTCGGTTTGAGCTACTGGTAAAAATAATTTAAATAAATTGTGGATGAATCTGATGAAATTTTAGTAATTTTATGGAAAAGTGAGGTTATTGCTTACATTATAAGGTTTGCTACTATTTTTCCAAATATTATACATTGTAGGAGTATGACCTGGAGTCCAAATATTTGTCAAAAAAGGTATAATTGATTTTTCCTTCAGACCAACCAACAGTTGATTTTTATCGCTTGGTATTTGGTTGACGTATTTTTGTATTTCGAATGCTGGTACTATTAGTGCCTAAAACATATAAAAAAATCTAAACTACAAGATATCTGTGTAATAACAAATAATGGACTAAAAGTAGTACAACATTTTGGACTACTCTTGTATTTAAAAAAAAAATAAAAGTAAAATTTCAACGAATAATTGGAATACATGAAACGAAATGGTATATATTCACCTTCTTTTTTAAAGATCCGAATATTTTAATGTGTTTTATTAACGATTCATATAAATCTTTCGATGGAAGGAAATCTATATCAGCCAAAAATACGAATGGTGTTTGTACGTTCTTCAAACCGATATTTCTCAATATATTTATAGGATAAAAATCCTGAAATGAAATATTTATTACATCGATTTTAATATACGGGTACAATTGACTCACTCCATCTTTAAAAACTGCGTGATACGCAACGTCCCATCTGTTTTTCAAAATTTCCGATGATGTTATGAATTCAATGCTTTTCATTAATTCGGGATCGGATACGTATAAAGTTAAACTTATCGGTCCTAGAGAAGATAAAAATGAAAAATCACTTCATAATAAAACAAAAACAATAAATTGTCTATAATTCCAGTATATGTATCATGAGAGTCAACCCGACCCTGCTCTTTGTTTACAACGCCGAACGGTAACGTAAACAAAGTGTAGGACCGCACCGGCTCGATCGGACTTTCACGCGAAAATGAAAGTGTTACTTACTTTTTGTTTATAAAATGAATTTGAATGAGTGGGAACAAAAATTTAGTGATGTACAATTCATTTTCAATATTCATGTAAATAATATATCATTATATGTGAAATAAGATTTTGATAGAGACCTTAATTGAGCTGAAAATCCGCCTGGCAAGTTATATAAACAAAGAGCAGATCCAGAGTGGCTCGTATGACGGTTATTATGATATTTTAAATTGTAAATTGCTTCGATTGCATAAAATAGTAAATAAATTTTAAAATTGACAATAAAAAGTCTGTAAGTAGATGCAATTATCTATGACATTCGTACGTTAAGTAATACATTCATTTATATAAGTTGAATAAGATTTTGAATAAAAAGGATAATGTTTTGCATCATTTTAAGCAGATAAAAATTAAAAATCTGTTGAAAATAGCAGAAAGTATTAATTTCTATTCCATAATTTCCATATACGTATCGTGTGGTGCAAGCCAGTACGATCCTGCTCTTTGTTTATGTCGCCGAACGGGTTAGTATATAAACAAAGAACAGATTCGAAGCGGCTCGTATAACGTTTATGATGATATTTTAATTTCTACATTGCTTCTCCTGCTTAAAATTATGAATAAATTTTAGAATTGACAACAAAAAGTGAATGCAGATTATTTTTAACGTTCATGTATTAAATAAAATATTTATATATGTCAAATAAAATTTTAGTACAGGCCGGAACTGTGCTAAAAATTTGCCTATACAAAATTTTAATATATAAATGTATGTTCTAGTCATTGATTAATTAAAAGAATAAATATTATAACAATTAAATAAAAGTAAGTTTTTAAAATGCCCACAAAATACCAAAAAGAATGGTTTATATACTTAAACATTTCAAAACTCTTGAATATTGTAGAAAAATATATAATTTTTTGTCATAAATGAATATTGTTATACGAAGTATCGAAGTGCGGTCCTGCTCTTTATTTACATATTTCCATTGCTAAATTTCCCAGGCAACATAAATAAAACGCAGGACCGAACTTTTAAAACTTATTTGGGTGAAGAAATCGATTTTTGTTTAAATAATAATTAATAAATTCTTAAAAATTAAAATATATTGAGAAAAATTAAGGACAGTTTATATACTTGATAATTCAAAAACTTTTGGCAATTTAAAAAAAAATAATTTTATTTTATAAATGAATATTGTGTACGAAGCGTGTGAGTCAGTGCGGCCCTGTTCTTTGTTTACATCCTTCTGTTGATAAGTTTTCCGGGAAACATAAGTAAAGAGCAGAACCGGAACTTTATATCTCGTATCGATGAAAAAAATAATTTCTGTTTCTTGAATATAAAAGAAAATTTAGTTGATATATTTGAAAATCTCGATTTAACAGATTATTTTTGGTTTACATGATAATTGAGATATTTCTGAATACGAAAAAAAACAGGAACAGTTTATACACATAAAAATTTAAAATCTTTGGTCAATTTTATGAAAATATATAATTGAATTTAATAAACAAATTTTTGCATGACGAGCCCGAGTCAGTGCGGCCCTGTTCTTCGTTTACATTATTTCATTGAAGGTAACATATAGAAAGAACATGACCGGAGCTACTGGAACATTTATAGCATGCATTAATAAACATATCTTTTTTTGATAACATATTAATTGAGATATTTTTTCGCATAGAAAAAAAATATTTAAAAACAGTGATAACCTTAGAAATTTAAAATCTTTTGCGTATTTTATAAAAAAAAAAACGAATATTGTGTTCGAAGCGTCTGAGCCAGTGCGGTCCTGCTCTTTGTTTATATCTTTCCATAGAAACTAATATAAACATAATACAGGACCGGGCTAACTTGGAGTTTTATAATTCATATGATAGAACATTTTTAGATCATGATATTGTGGAAATACTTACCAGACCAAGCTTTCACCAATTCTTCAATCGTCTGTAATCTATCGTAGGATAATTGGGCAACGAAAGTAACATCATTTTCGATAACAACGTGCTTATATTCCCTAATAAAAAGTAGCGTCCTCCAATGGATTTTAGCTAAATTACGAAATTCCGAACACACATCATCTGAATCATTCCGTGCCACCGTAACTGGTTGGTTATTGCAGCCATACAACTTCTTCCTCAACAAATTCCCGTTGTGTTCTTGAAATCCAATAGCCACGCTCTTGAAATATTCCCCGTCTTTATTTTCCACGTTATATTTCTTCGGGGAGTTCCAGTGAACTATCTGAAAATACATATTAACGTTTTATTATTATTAAAAATAATAAATAATAATGAAAGTACCTTCACTTTGTTATTCTTATAACAACTTTCGCTCAAAGTTCTATCGCTCAATTGAGTATTCCACACGCAAGGCACTTCGTATACTATTTCGGGGTGTTCTTTGACAACTGCGTTGATTATATCCTGGTCCGCTAAACGAGTCGAACCGTATATAAGAGCGTCTCTTTTCGCTAGATCCGACCACAATTTCGGCCAATTTAATTTTTTCAATAAGTAGATATTGAACATTATCACACCAGAATTGTAACTAAAAATTCATATTTTTAATAAATAATTATAGAAATGGTGGTTAATGATACCCTCTACCGATAGCTGGCCAAACGTTCAACCCCAAGTAGTAATCGCTTTGATTTTCAACCATTCCTATCGCCTAAAATGATAAAATATTGTCACCAACCTGATATAGACCGTGAAGCGGGTCTTGTTCTCATTTTGATCTTTGTTTATTTACCACAATCTAGAGATTTTAAGAATTCGAAGGTTCCAGAAGGTGGTTTTAATATATAAAGTCTAGCAGCCATGACTCAGTAGATAATTTGATGGAATATTGTGTGAATAAATTCGCATACAGTTTTGTGATCAAATACTGTTTAAATAACCAAGATGAACATGACAATATTAAATTTTAATCTTTAGATCTTTAATCGATAACATTTTAAAAAAACTGGTTACAAGTGTACATTTTTCTATGCGCACATGGTTCCGAATCAATATATTCTATATAGAACATTGATATTGAATATAGAAATAACGAAGTATGAGAGCTTGTTAAATTGGGCAAGAATTGCTAATAGAGAGAGAAATAGCATCAGTATACCACTATTTATCTGTCTCTATTCAATTCTGATTGGATCTAAAGGTCACTGGGTTCTAAAACTGGTAAGAAAAATGTATATGGCTATATATTTAGGCCTTTTTCTTTGTACCTCTTCTGGTACTCAGTTTTAAAGTTTAGGTGTCTTCTTGAATCTCACTATGACCTTATAATCGAAAAAAATAAATGACCATGACCTTGATATTCGATTTTAATTGACAAGTCTCTTTAAGGCGAGATTAGCTACTGGTTTTCTATTAAGGCCTTTGAATTTTTATCTCAAGTTTACAGTCATAGATAAATTTAATATTTTGTGCGGTAATGTGACATTTCAAAGACATTTTGATCTCCCTAAAGCCGTTATAATAACAAACTGACAAGTCGAAATGGATGATACTAAACGCAACATGAAATTAAAATCAACTTCAACGTACTGTACTATTATACAATGTCAAAAATTGTATCAAAACGTTTCCCTTGCAGTACCTTTTTTATTTTCTGGACGATCCAAAAGTCACTCGGTTCTAAGTCCGGAAAGAAAGGCGTTTATGGGAAACCGTTGTTTCAAAATTTCAGCCTATTTCTTGGTACTTAAAGTTGCCGTAGCCAGTGAAATTCAGGTATCTTCAAGGCGAGGTTAGTTACTGATTTTCCATTGAGCCCTTTAAACTTTTATCTAATACTCACAGTCATATACAAATTTAATATTTTGTATAAAAATACGGGGTATGATCGGAAATTTTACATAAAAATCCTCCATAGTGACATTATATACAATAAACAGCCAGATACTGTTGGTAACGTCAAGATAAAGATCGATTTGATCGACTGTACACCCACATTTTATTATTGTAAAATAATTCAACTATAAATTATTAAAAAAATATATAAATAAAATAAATGATTAAAAAACTTACCTGTTTTTTATTGAACTTTTTAAACATTGCCCAAAGTTCGTATATGTCACCAACTACGGTCATATCTGTATCCAATACCAAAATCCGGTCGGTTATTTCTAGAGGAATTATTTTCGGAAACATTAATTTCATTAAACCGTGAATACCTGAATAATGGGTATTAGGAATCCATCTTAGTTCTGGTGTGTAATTATTCAGATCATAGAATGTTGTATTTACTAAAATATTATTAAAAAAAAAAATTATATTATATCGGAAATGTTATTTTTCTAACACATTTCGACATTGTAAAACGATAAGAAAAAAAATTTGATCAATACTTGAAATGATAGTAACCAAAATAGTTCTAACTAGAATTCTAAATAGTGAGAATTTACAAATACACTGCATAATTTTCTTATTCATTAGTTTTTACTTTCCAGCAACTATATCTAAAAAGATAACTACATCTTATTGTTGTCCTCCCACAGAAGGCTTTTGTTCTGAAGTTTTTAGTCCCATTTCACAAGATTTTAGTACTAATCCTTCGAGATACCAAAGTCTTTTGTCAAATGGGAAAAACATAATTGTTCTGCTATCTCTAAGGAAGAATCTGCAGTTATCGTGCTCTGCCATGCCTATCATCTTAAGGTGACCTGGCTGAAGACTAAGGAATATGAATCTTTTAGATAGTTTTAAGCCTGGAGTCTTTCTTCAACAAGACTCCATCTGATCCTTCAGCAATTTGTTCAATTTATTGTTGATGTAACCTCTTATGAGGCCACAGCAGGGCTCTGATCCAAAATATAAAGTAGTAGCTCCTTTTTGAGCTTGGATGTCTGCTACCTCAATGGCTGGTACACTCTGATAGCCTGGTAACCACATTAAGGTTATTTTTTTACTGTTAGCTAGTCCTTAAGGACTTTGTTACTAGCTTGGACTTGTACTCTATAGCCTTCAGGACCTTCAAGGCCGCTGGCTATCAGAGAGAATGTAAATGTAATAAAAAAAATTAACGAGAATCACAAAACATAATGCATTTTATAAATCTGTTTGTCCTCAGACGCCATATTGAAAAATTTTAGACAGTTTATTGGAATACAATCAACTATTTGCAATATTTCAAAGTTTAATATGTCAGATTACCTTGTACGACATTCCAGCTTTCGAACAGCTTTTTCAATATCTTTTCTGAAATTTTATTGGAAATAATATGGAAATGTAGCGGATTGACTCTATGAAAATAAATAGATTTAAGTAAGGTATGGAACATTAGGTTTGAATTGAACCCCGAACAAACGACTCCAATGTGAATGGTTTCACAGGGATCGTCTTTTGTTGTTCTCTTAATATTTGCATCCTTAAATGTATCTACTAGTTGTTTATCTTTTTTTATAGAAACATTTCGTTGTGCTAAAATAAAATATGGAATAATATATGCAAGACAAGATGATACTTGTGTTGTACACTACACTTTTTCAACAACCTACAAGAAATACAGAATGTCAACTAACAGAGAAAGTTTTGCATTTTGCATTAGTACATTAATAGCCTGTGCAAATAAAAATTTAAGTATTTCGTGTAGGTCGCCATAGAAAATAGATTTCATACAAAATTATGTGTATAAGTACACAAAGTGGACTGTTTTGAAAGAAATTAAATCTTCAATTATTCTTTTTGAATTATTTGCAATATGTAAAAAACTGAACTGTACTTATAAAATGTTGTCCAAAGTTATATTAAATAGATTAAGAAAATATGGAGATAAAATAATCTGTGAGTACCAAGCAGGATTTCTGAACGGGAAATCAACTACTGACCAAATATTTATTATGAAAGAGCTGGCCTCAACACACTGGGAATATGATAGAGACTTACACATACTATTTATTGACTTTAGGAAGGCTTATGATAGCCTAATAAGATCAAAAGTATGGGTTGTTCTCAG
This sequence comes from Diorhabda sublineata, assembly GCF_026230105.1. Taxonomy (NCBI): domain Eukaryota; kingdom Metazoa; phylum Arthropoda; class Insecta; order Coleoptera; family Chrysomelidae; genus Diorhabda; species Diorhabda sublineata. The sequence continues at coordinate 17,458,826 of NC_079476.1, forward strand.
AGAGGAAAAGTCAGACTAGAAAAAGAATACACAGAAACCTGCGATATTACCCCAGGAGTAAGACAAGGAGATGGGTGGTCCCCCTGCTATAGAAAAAAGTTTGAAAGCAACTGAAGGTAAGAGGAGCAAATATTGAAGGGAAAATAAATATTTAAGCTAAGAATGACCTGAAAATAATTGCACAAGTATTCTTAGAAGAAGCACGAAAAGTAGGATTGGAGGTAAATGAAGATAAAACTGAATATATGAAGGTGGGAAGAGTTGTAAAGCCCAATCATTAAATGCTGGATGTTATGGGATACAGCTTTAAAATTACTGAAGAATTTAAGTACCTAGGATTTACTATGAACAGCAACAATAAAATAGAAATAAGAAATACAGATGAGATTAAACGCAGCCAGTAGATGTTTTTGGAGTCTATCGAGATTACTTAAAAGTAAAATGTGTCAAAAAATATGAAAATAAGATTAACCATAAATTACAATTAAACAATGCCTAATAATTTTAATAATTAAGAAATAAAAACAAAAAAATAAAAAATTTCACTAATAAAAATAATGCTTATTTTAGGATCTAGATATCTCTAAAATATTAGTTTTATTTAGTTCTTATTCACAAAAACTTTGCATTCAAAAAAATTAACTTACGTGTATATAGGCTAGGGAAAACGTTCACAAAAATAAGCACAGCAGTTGTTAATATAAGTAGGATCAACCATTGTCTCGCAAATTTACAAAAAAAGGCATTTTGGCGTTTTAGTCGAATTTTTAAAAGGTAAATTTGTCACTTTTATCAATTCCTTATGGAGAATCTTTGTTAGACATTTAAAAATAAAATAAATGCTCTTCTTTGTTTTCTTTAGTTTAAAATTGGTGCTTGAAATATTCACAAGAATCAAATCGTTTGAATCATATTATTTATCTATTGTATCTATTTCCCTGAAGTAAATTAGATGTTATTCAATATGTTTAACAATACAAAATACACAATAGGATTAGGAAAATAAAATTTATAACCAATTTGTATATAACGAGCTGAATGACAACTTTTTCAAACAGCTGATAATTCTTCTTTTTTACTTAATGTTTTAGTCTACACATTGATAAACTTCATTGATTTAATTTGAAAGTTCTTGATTTTCATTAGCAGTTTTCATATCTAATATTCATCTTATTTATAAGTTTGTTCCAACCTATCCAAAAACCGTCCTTAGTACGAAAACGATTCGCGCAATAAAGATTACGGGCAGTTACCGTTGTGCGAACGATTCTGTTTTGTGTTCCGATACTTGCCTGATAGCATAGAAAACTTTATATGGAAGAACTTTATAGCAAGAACTGTTACAAGAACCGTGTATAGCCAGTTATTGCGCAGAAAATATCATTTAAACGCTTGCACTGACCCTCCAAAGAACGGTCCAGACCATAAATAAAAGATATACAGACTATCAGGTTGGAACAAACCTATAAAATTAGTGTTCGTTTAACGGATCTGTAAAACATCGGTATAAACATGATATAAAATATAATTTGGTATAAAAAATTTGTTTTTATATAAAATTCGGTGATTTGTATCTTAATAAAATGGGTTAGTGATCATATTTATAGAACTTTCAATTATGGCAACTCATTACTATGAATAATTTTTAAGCGAAGATGGCACAATAAAATATTACACTCAGAAAAGTTTGATATACGGAAAAACTCATTGTCGATGTAGAATTATTAAGATCAATAGCAATAGCTGGATTAAATGGTCTTTGACATCCAAAAAGTTTTTCTACACACTACAATATAATAAGAAAGTATTAATTTTTCTAATTCGAATTTCAAAATCCAATACTTTTCGCAGTAAGTTGTCGCTTCTTCAATATATACTTAGTGGATCAATAAAAAATATAGTTAAAAAAAGTAAAAATCACGCTTTTAAAACATATCAAACGTTAGAAATAATTTTTAAAATAAGCTTAAAACAAAAATGAATGAAAAATTAGTACTGTAAAAAAAGCATGAGGCTCTCAATGTACGAGAAAAATGGAACAAAGCGCCCACGTTTTTTTCATAATACTAATATTTTTCATTTATTATTGTTGTAGGCTTATTTTAAAAATTATTTTCAACTTTTTAGTTTGATATGCTATGAAACCGCGTTTTTTTAAAATTATATTTATTTCATTGATATCACCTTCATATAATGGCTTCTCTGTTTATATACTAGGGTGGGCCAAAAAAACTTTTTTTAGCTACTACGAAAGATGACGAAAAAAAAGTTTTGGTAGAGTTTGAGCTCTAAATATTAATATAATATGTCTTAAAAACATAACATCGACATTTTTTTCATGATTTTTCTCATTTACTTCCCAAATTTATTGAGAAAAACTTACATAGTATGATTCGAATGAAAGCATTGAAAACTGATTTCTATGTAGTTGAAAGTACTGTTAAGATTTTTGATGCTATTATGTCTATTATTTCATAATTTGTTATTTGAAATCAATTTTCAGACTCTTCCATTCAAATTATGCTAAATAACATAAATTTTTCTCAATAAATTTGGGTAATAAAAATGAGAAAAACCACGAAAAATATGTTGTTTTAGGTTTTCAAGACATTTTTTTGTAGAAAACTTTGAAAGATTGTGAAAGTCATCATATATTATTTTAGGTTGAACTTCAACTGCGAATAACTTTTAAGCAAGTTGACATAGAGAAAAACAAAACTCTTTTGTATGCCGTTTAATTTCCTACAAAAATATATATTTCATTTTACTACACAATAATTCATTGAAATACCTAAAATTCTCAAAATACAAATTAACTGTGTAATTTATATGAGAAATCAAAAATCACGATGCGGTTCCTCTAAATATTGAGGCGGTTTGAATCCACTATCGAACGAAATTTTTATTAATTAAGCCGCTTGTTCTTTGTCCAAAGGAGAGTTACAAACAAACGAACCCACAGACTGTTGAAGCTAATATAACTGTGTTAAAAATATAATTTGGGATCACAATACACAAGGAGATAAATCTGGTGAATATTTTGTTGGAAAGAAAAGAGTAAGGTGGGGTTACAAATAAATGTTACAAATTCAATTAATCAATTTATTATTATATCAACACATTTGACGATATCCAATGTTTTCAATAAGCAATTTCTCATAAAAAGAGGTTATGGTAACGTTATAATAAATATATATCTTTTAGAAAACATTCAATAACAAACAGCAGAAATTAATTTACCGTGACATTAACAATTATAATAACAATAATCGTATATTTCACGTTCTGGTCCTTCGATCCTTCTGTAACCGGCTGGAAGGACCAGAAAGTATAATTTTAAGCATAATTCGGTTTGGGGAGCTTATATATAATTGTAGCGTCACAGTGTATCTCTTAAAAAAATTAATAAAGAATTAAAAAAAGTTAAATAACATAACCTGTAAACAATCAACAATAATTCATATACCCAGTTAAACAATGAAAAAAAATATGTAACATACCTAATAGAGACAAAGTTAACGTTAGCTGTCATATTCCTGTTTGATAAATATCGAACCAGATCCTTCTATCACATTATTTTCAATTTCGTCCTTAACTTTGATAGGTTTTAAATTGAGAGTTTCCATAAATGGTCTAATGTCCTCTCCGGACGATTCCGGTTTCACTGTTTCACTATCTTCTGGTTCGGTTTTGATTTTGACTGCAACATCGGGTGTTGGTTGTGATACGCTAGCGTTTATCTTCTGTTTTATGTCGATTTCTTCTATAGACATCGTTTCTCTTTTTAGTTTTTCTCTGGCTTTTCGTACGTTGGGTGGTACATCGTTCTGTCGTTTGAATTCGTCGAAAAAATCGGGATGTCTTTGGCGGATGTGTTTGAACAATGCTTTGTTTAGAGCGAATTTCCTATCGCAGAAGGTGCACGCGAAAGGTTTGTCTCCTGAATGTATCCTCATGTGTTCTTTGGCAGTGGTGCTGTGGAAAAATAGATCGATTATTATAGGGGAAGGAAATGTTTTTGAAAAATATATTTTCTAACCTTAAAAATTAAAATTACAAAAACTTGACAAATAATATTTCATTTAAAATAACTATTTCCATATTTAGAGTTTAATTTTGGCAACATAGCATATTTTTTACTGGTTGTAATATAAGTTACAGTATTGCCAAGTATCATGAAGTGAAAATTTTCATTTATCTATGTCGAATAATTAAAATTGACAATATTCAAAATTGTTTTTCGGTATAAATGATCATGTAAATGTACATTTTACAAGAATTTTGTATTTTTGTCATGGAAAAATTCATGAAAATTGTCTTTTTATGATTTTTTAAGGGTAACTACCCATTAAAAATTTTCAAAAATTGAAAAATATAGAAAAAAAATTCATAGTTGACTTATTTCCAGATTTAGAGTTCAATTTTGGCAACATAGCATCTTTTTTACTGGTTGTAATATAAGTTACAGTATTGCCAAGTTTCATGAAGTGAATTTCTTCTGAAATATTAATTTCCAATGATCTATGTCGAATACTTAAATTGACAACATCCAAAATTGTTTTTTTTCTTCGGTATCAATGATCATGAAAATGAACATTTTACAAGAATTTTGAATTTTTGTTTTAAAAATTGATAAATAGGATAAAAATAGATCATAGATGTCTTATTTCTAGATCTAGAGCTGAGTTTGGCAACATAGCATTTCTTTCAAATATTTGGTAAAAAAGTTACAGTACTGCCAAGTTTCATTCAGTAAATTTCGTTTGAAATACTAATTTCCAATAATATCAGAATTAATGTTAAATTTAGCAAATTTTTTTTAGAAAATTATATCATATCGTAATTATCACTAATATATATTCTAAATTCTTTCTTAACCTATAAAAATCTATCTTGTTTATTATCTTTATAATAAGGTTCAACATTGCCAAATATTTCATTTGAAATATTTATTTCCAATAATCTCTTTACATTATGTAAATTTGTTTAAAATAATTTGATTGAAAATGAAAAACTAACTTTGGTGTTATTATATTATCGGTACAATTATTGACCACGTTGTCAAGTTTATATGTAAATTGCTAATATTTTGCAAGTAAAAATTATCCAATTTTAATATTGATCTGGGTATTTAATAATATACAACGTTGTCATGGTTTCTTGTGTAAATTAGCAATATTATCAAGAGAAAATATTGCAAAAATCAGTTTTATCTTTAATTCTTCATATTTCCAATAATTTCTGATATATAAATAAATTTGACCACCTCGGTATTTTTTCAGTATCATATAACTGCCCATTAAAATTTTTTAAAAACCAAAAAAAAACTCAGCGAAATATCGATAAACTACTGTAAAATATTAAAGTCACTATCACTACACCAAAAATTGAAAGTAAGCAAACAAGTAGAAATTGTTTGATGATTTTTACCTGTGAGCAAAACATTTTCCACAGATACTACAGGGGAACGGTTTTTCCCCAGTATGCGTCCTTTTATGTCTATTGAGATTTTCCAACGTCAAAAATCCTCTATTACACTCTTCGCAAGTGTACGGTTTCTCCCCGGTATGTGTCAACAAGTGCCTCTTCAAATTCTGCGCCGAAGGAAAACCCCTCAGACATATATTACATACAAACGGACGGACTCCTAAGAAACAAAAATAATGGTATTTATTTGGAAGTGGAGTTCGCCCTATTTTTAGTCATAAAAATTAATATTTCCAATATTTTTTTATATTTTATTGGTGTAATTATAATAATAATGAGAACTAAGTTTGAAAATCTAAATTTCAACATTTTTTTTGGTCAATAAAAAATAAAATTCCTTTTCTTCATGGTTCCTTCATAATGTTACGTGAATTTAACAATAATTTAATTTATGCATAAAAATGTATTGCTTATTAATAAAAGTAATAATACAATAAATATGGTTTTTTATTTATTTTTTTTTTTTTTTAATAACCTAAAGTGTTGAAATTTTGGTTTTTCAACTTTGAATTCGTATTAATCTTAAATGCGTCAAAAAATTAACCAAATGGGAAGGAAATCGTTGAAAGTTAGTTTTTCTATTTTGTATTAATTATTTTATTATAATTAATTACAAAAATTCAAACTTCTCGAAAATCTGTACAAATTATTTAAATTATGATATTCACTCGTTTTTTTTGTTGAATTATTTGTTTTTTTATGTACTTTCCGAAAAAAATAAGACATTCTTTAAAAATGGAAAAAAATTAATACTGTAACAAACTAGTAAACTGACATAGATCGAGAAGCCGGTCCTGTTCGCTTATGTTGAAGGATGCAAAAGTTTGGTGAATACGCCGCTTGTAAAGCTATTTACATTATGTGACTGTTTTAATAAAGATAATTTCTTAGAAAACCTTTTTGTTTGTTTATGGTATTCCAGAACCTGAATTAACTAGAAAACCCTTAAATATAAATAAGCAGCCAAAGACAATAAATAATTGAATTTCATAGTAAACAGATGGTAATAGTAAAAAGTAAACAGTGAATTTGAATATATTATCTGTGTTTTTTACTTTAGTGCATAATTTAGTATATAAATTCAATCTACTGTTTAGGAAAATATTATAAATAAAAAGAATATTACAGTACAGTTTTTGGGAAAAATCTGAGAATTTACGATTTGTAGATTTTTTTCATCGGCCAAAATAGTGATAAAATTTTAGTTTTCCAACTAATGTTTAATTTATATTTTAAATTTGGCAAAATTAAAGTTAGGTTAGCTTAGGTTTTTCCAAATTGTTTGTTTCTATATGTACTTTTCGAATAAAATACAATATTAATAAAAAAAAAACAATTTTTGAGACAGTTTTATGGAACAAATCTGGAGAAATTATAGTTTTTGAATTCTCCACTAATCAAAGTGTTGAATTTTTGATATTCAAACTTATTTTAATCTTGAATTAAAAAAATAAACAAAAAAATTGAAAATGGTGATTTTTGATGACCCAACTTCCAAATATTTACCAAAATAATAAATAAAATCATCTAGATCAGGCACAGTTGTGAAACATCTACAAGAAATTCTAAGGAGAGAATTCTATAAAAATTACAAAAAAATTTACCTGAATGTGAATTTGAATGTCTTCTTAAATGACTAGCATTCGTAAAGGCTTTTTCACAAAGAGTACATTGAAAATCCCTGACATTACCGTGAATTTTCTGGTGTATATTGAGAGAAAATAAATTCTTGTAAGTCTTCCCGCAAGTTTCGCATGGAAAAGGATTATGCTCTCCTTCGTCGTGAGTTTCCATATGCGTTAATAACTGTTTTGTACTTTTCATCACTTTCATACAAATCGGACAAGGTACAGATCGTTTGGTTATGCGTTCATCTTCGTGGGATTTTTTATGTTTCCTCAGTCTGGCCTTTGTTTTGAAGGCACTGTTACAGAAATCACATACGTACGGGCGTTCCCCTACAAATTCAAACAAGAAATAAACAAATTTAACTTGAGGTTTAAACAATAATATACCCGAGTGTGTTTTAATATGATCCTCTAAATGTGCGAACTGTGTAAATTTTCTTTCGCACGTAAAGCATTCGAACCTTCTTTCCCCCGTATGTATCCTCATATGTTTACTCAAGTTTCCATTAACGGAAAATTTTTTACCGCAAACTGTACAAGCGTAAGGTTTTTCTCCCGTATGTTTTCTTGAGTGAACATTTAATTGCGTATTGTCTCTATAATTAACAGTAATAAAAATGATCTAAAAATCTAATTTTATTGATACCTTACCTGAAAATTTTATCACAACCGCAACATTTGTATCTTTTATCGCCTAATCTTCTAGATTTGAAATGCTGTTCCAAAAACAATTCTTCCACAAATTGTATTTTACAAATTTTACAACTGTATATTCCGTTGTTATGTTCACTCCAATCTTGATCTGAATAAGTTTGGTTTGTATCTTGGGTGCTATCTTCGGAATCGTGTAGCATGAAATGTGTCAATTGACTTGATTCTAAATTTTGAGGCATTTCACAACTACTTTCTCCATCTAACTCAATTGGATTCGATCTAACGTCGAAACGTCCTTCTTTCCATTCTTGATTGTTAAATCCATCCGAAGCATTACCTAATTCTATAAAATCTGGATTATCAGGTAAGCAATCAATGTCATCTTTAATTTCAATTTTGCTCAACTCGGGTTGGTTTAGTTCTGCCTCTAGAGGCTCTTCTTTAACTGCTTGAGTTAGTCCGTTAAAAGACATTTTCAATATCACACAACGATTAGTTTTTATTGAAATTCAATCCTATTTTTCATTTCTATATATTGAAAAAATATAAAAACATCAAACATTAATGACATCGTGGACAATTGACAGGCTACTCAGGTGAAAATCAGTATTTCCAGCTGATTTGCCAGTAAACATAATTTAAAGGTCAGAAGAGAAAAATTTGTGAAAAAAGAATATAAATAAAATAGTGAATTATTGCTTTTATTTATTTATATATTAATCATATATTTTCTCATATTTTAAATTTACAGTTGTCAATGTCATAATACTGATTCCATAGAACTATGTAAACTTTAAATTTCTGCAACTGCAACAATTCCTCACACTTTATCTTTGTTCGCGGACCAAACGAATGAGCATTTTCAAAATTGTCGTTCGCGATTAGCTCAGTTCTAAATTTCTAGTAACAGTTGTTTGTTAGTGGGTTACATCGAATTCGTTAATTATTATTGATAAGGAGTCAGATATAGCAGTTCTCTGGTTTTTGTTAAAGATGCATGCATGCGCATAGTCACGATCCTAAATTGGTTACCAACTAATTCTGAAATTAACCAGTGTACAGAGATTTGTTTATTATTAATATTAAAATTGAAAATAGAGAAAACTGGGTAGGAAAGCTTGATCAGGTAGTTATGAACCAATGATGGAGAGAGAAAGAACATCGCTATATCAATATCTATCTTTGTCTACTGTATTCTGATTGGATCGCCATGACGTCGAAGTTTTGTGAGGTGCAAACAACTAACAAGATTTTATTTTAATTGCGAGTTGAGTGGTAAACCAATGCTTTTTCTCTCTTCTTAAGAACAATTTCACTTACCTGTCACTCTCTCTATGTTTAATATTAACTATATGCTAAAAATTTTGATCTGTTACTAATCGTTCGCAGTAAATCAACACCTGAATGGATCCTACATTAGTTATCAACTGATACAGAATCGATTCTGAGTTTGAACCGTGAACAAAGTTTTGTTTACTACCAGTACAACGACAATTACAATTAGACTTTCAATAACAAGGTTTTCTTCTAGAGGGACCAAAATGAGAATTAATAATTAGAAACACCGATGGTAAGTGATAAATGTAATATTTGGTGTATTCATAAATAAAGATAACAAACAGTGTACTTAGTATGGAGCTATATATTATTCCGTTCTGTGCCCTTAACCTGATATGTGCTGCTGACCTATGTCTAACAGCTGATAAACTGGTATCCTTGTTTATATTTCAAAAATTTTTATGAAACAAAATTTGATAAAAGTAAGATTGATATTTTAAATTAAACTATGCAATATTAAGTATCTGATATATAACTTTTTTTTGTAATATTTACATTGTGTAATCAGAATTTTACTAGTAGTGAAATTTGTTATGGATCCTTGGTTTAATATTTACCTTCCAAATCTAAATTGATTTAATTTAATATAGTCGGCAAACTAACTTATTTCGTGTATGTTAGATCATATCGAAGCATGTGTTTACGTCATTTATTATAGTAAATAAGAAAATATGTTGCGCAGATTAAGTAGGAAACTTATTGTACATAGAGCTAGTTGTCAAGCTTTAGCAAATTTTTCAGAACTCGCTACACATAACAAACAAAATTACGAAAAAGAAAGTAAACCATTTTTAAACAGTAGGAATGTGTTAATCGGGACTATTACCATTCTAGGAGGTTCCCTTGGATATTATTTAATAGGTGAGATAATAGATTTAATTATATTATAGTCTTTGTTCTAAATGAGTTTATTCCACCAAAATAAAAGGGATTTCTATATTTTTAATAATTGAGTTCATTCCACCAAAACATGTTTTGAATTTACATATAATAAGCTAGTTTATACTAGCAAAATATGGATTTTACTTTTATTAAAGTGTATGACAAGTAATATTCACACCTAAAACTTTTTTCTAAATAATAAATATTCATGCTGTATAGGATAAGTAATCAAGAAAAGTAAATGAGATGAAAATATTTTTAAAAAAAGCCAGAAGTTTAAAGTTTCAATTATTTAGTCCTAAAAATAGATAAATGAGAAATTAATAGCAGAATATTGTATATTTAGATTTTTGAAAAATGATTCGATTTTTAATAGTTAATTTTGGATATATTATCAAAATTTTACAAACATTACACTTTTGTTAGATAAATTTAGAAACCCGTATGATGGAAAACCTGGAAGTTACGACCCAAAACTGCCAGTGTATACTTTGGAAGAAATATCATCTCATGACTCACTGTAAGTACAACTCTAATATAAATAATAAAAAATTGTTGTTTCATAATTTTTTATAATTACCAATTAAAAAAAGATTCATGGTTCAATTAGTCCTAAGTTCATCTGCCAAATCATTATACTACCTTCAAAGAAGTATTGGGAACAAAAGCTGATACAAGTTCTTTCATATCTATATTATCTTATTGATCGCTATATTGTTATTAATTGGACTAAATCCTGAAACTACAACTTTGTTGGTTGTCTATTTCCGCTCATTATCCTCCTTTTGGGTTTTTATTCTACTATATTTCACTTTTCACATTTTATTTCACTTCTGCTATATAATTAGACCATTTCTATTGGTATATCGCTATTTATTGGATATCGGACTATATCTTTATGGTGGCCTACTATCCTTTATTCTACATTAAACTTGCTTTATTACTATAAAATTCAATCTTGCTACATGATATCGCTATTTATTGAACTAAAATCCTAGAATTACAACTTTGTTGGTTGTCTATAATCACTCGTTATTCTCTTTTTGGGTTTTTATTTCACTTTTCAAAATCCATTCCACTCCTACTGTATAATTACACTATTTGTATATTGCTATTTATTGGACTATATCTTGTAACTACATCTTTAATGGTGGCTTATTGGACTATTAACGTAATCTATAATCACTTATTCTTCTCTTTTTGTGTTCTTATGCCTCTATATTTCTCTTTTCACATTATATTTCACTCCTGCTATATTTTTGTGTGTTTTTACTAATGTTTCACTTCTACCAGTATTTCTTTATATGTAGGAGCATCAAAAGAATAGTAGAGGTTGTATTGATAATTTGTAAAGTGCCCAACTGTTTATTTTCCATTACATCATTTTGTATATGAAAGTCTACAAATTTTAACTGATTACTAGTTACTTGTGGTACTAATTTCAAATATTTTTCAGGGAAAAAGGAGTTTGGGTGATTTTTAAAGAAGGAGTTTATGATATAACGGAATTTGTTCCTGGACACCCGGGCGGAGAACAAATTTTAATGGCAGCTGGTAGTTCAGTTGAACCGTTTTGGATGCTGTATGGAATACATCAAACACCGGAAGTATCCGCCATATTTGAATCATATCGAATAGGTAAGTTTGTATAATTCAAAGTATTTTCAATATTACATATAATATTTGGTTGCTGTTATTTTAAAAACAAACTTAGGTAATGTAAGGGCGGGGGATACAAAACATTTAACATCAGACATGTCCGATCCATATGCAAATGAACCGAAGAGACATTTTGCCCTAGTACCTGCTAGTGCGAAACCTTTCAATGCTGAACTACCACCTGATGTATTAATACAGAACTTCATTACACCAAAGTAAGTGATGAAGTAATAATTTTAAATAGGTCACGTTAAAAGTAGTTAACATCTCTTATTTTATCGCATCCCAAATTTTTTTTATTGGATTTGATAAATACATAGTGTTGTTTTTTTTTAGTGAATTATTCTATGTTAGAAATCACTTACCTGTACCTGAAATAGATCCAAAAACGTACGAATTGGAAATAGAAATTGACGGAAAAGAAGAAACTATGACTTTCACGTTAGATGAACTTAAAAAAATGCCAAAACGAACGATAACAGTTACTATAATGTGTGCTGGAAATAGGAGAAGTGATATGGTTAAGGTTGGTGTGGTTTTTTTTAAATTAGTATTATTTTAAAAAATGAAATGTATTCCACCAGAGCATAATGATTTATATGTATATTAATTGAGTTAATTACACTAAAATCTAAAAAGATTTTAATGTTATGAACCTAGTTTATTCCACCAAAACATAGCGATATCTGATTTCTATTCATTAATCGAGTTTATTTCACCAAAACACGGCACAATTTGTATGAATATTCATTAATCGAGTCTATTCCACCAAATTACAATATGATTTAAAAGTATAACTTTTATTAATTCAATTTATTCTACCAAAACGTAATAAAATTCAAATCTATATTCATTAGATCAGTTGATTCCAATGAAAACACAATGAAATTTTATGTATATCTATTAATAACGTACAATCCAGTAAAGAATATCATGATATTAATGTATATAAATCCAGTTTATTCCACCAAAAACAACAAAATTTCAATGATTTTAATTAAAAGAGTTTAGTCCACCAAGAAATATCTTTTAATCCAGCTTATTCCACCAAAACATACCTTCGTTAACATTGGGAGTTGATACAGATCATATTTTCGGTATCTTTAAATTGTATTTTCATCTCTTACCCTCAGATTTCAAATTAGAATTATCCAGTCAAATTATCAAAACAGTTTCTCCTGTATTCCATTTTAAATTTCAGTATAAACCTGTCAGAGGTTTAAACTGGGGCGCAGCAGCTATTGGAACAGCAACTTGGACTGGTGTACCATTAAGAGATATTTTATTACAAGCAGGTATTGATGAAGATGAAGAGAAGTACAAACATATTCAAGTAAATATTTCAATCTTCCCTTAAAAATTCACTGTTACATCGAATTAACTGTTTCAGTTTGAAGGCATAGATGCCGATGTAACAGCAAAAAATTATGGTGCCTCAATCCCCATATGGAAAGCGTTGGATAAAAGAGGAGACGTTATATTGGCATACGAAATGAATGGAGTACCAATACCAAGAGATCACGGATTTCCTATTAGAGTTATAGTTCCTGGTGTTGTTGGAGCAAGAAATGTGAAATGGTTAGGTAATAAATCTTCGACTCATATTTTCATTTTTTTTTTTTAATAATTAATGTTGATTTTAGGAAAAATAGTTGTTTCGGAAGAGGAGAGCGATTCCCATTGGCAGCAGAACGACTATAAAGGGTTTTCTCCGTCGGTTGATTGGGATACAGTCGATTTCACTAAATCTCCAGCTATTCAAGAATTGCCTGTGATATCAGCAATCTGTAAACCCGCACAGGGTAGTCAAGTTGCTGTGAAAGATGGAAAAATAAATGTTAAAGGTGAGTTTTTATTATTTGAAATTTTTAAAAAAGTTCTAGGCTTCAAAAAGCTGAGGTTTATTTTTAAATTGGAACTAATATTAATTTTTTTTGACTAAAATGACATTTTAATCGTTTAAATAGGTATTTTCAAATATGGATATCACATCCACTAATGTAATCTTTTGTAACTTTCATCTGGTCTTTTGAGCCTTCTTATCCGGCTCAGAGAACCAGAAAATTTTATTTTTGTAGTGCTGAACATTGAAAATCATACAAATTTTCAAAATTTTTTGATTTTGAAATATGTATTCACAAAAATGAATGAGCAGTTTGACATGTTGTGTCAATGAACATGAAAAACAAATAAATCACTTCGGGATGCTTAGCTGGAGTTTATGGAAAAGTTTGTGATTTTCGCCTTCAAACCTGGCTCGAAGAACCAGAGAATTGACAATATCCTGGTATTAAAATGTGTATTTTCAAAAATAAATTACACAAGCAGTTTGACATTCGTGTGACCAGAAATGACTCTGTAGCACGAATTGGCTTTATTTCTAACTAAAACTTCTGAAGAAAAACGATAATACTTCATATTGGACAAATATAGTGAAAATCAATGACTATAAGTGGAAATTTCAAAGTTTATTATTCATAAAATATATACAACTCTAAAGCCCTTCTCCAACCAAACTATAACTGCCATTGAACATTAAAAACAAATAAATCATTTACAGATACCAAGCTGGAATTTATGGAAAAGTGTGTGATTTTTATCCGGTCCTTCGAGCCTTCATATCCGGCAGAAAGTGATTGTTGTAATTCTTAACATTGACAATTATAAGAATTTTCACAATATCCTCGTATTAAAATATGTATTTACAAAATTACATGAGCAGTTTGACATTTGGCGATAAAAAATGACTCTGTAAATCGCAATCAATCTATTGTCATTGAACATTAAGAACAAATTACTTCTGGATGATAAACTGGAATTTATGCAAGAGTTTTTTATTTTCGTCTGGTCCTTCGAGCCTTTATATCCGGGCTCGAAGGTCCAGAAATCTAATCTAATCCAATAATTTACAAATTTATCTAAATTTTGCTAAACTTATTCAACTTTTATTCCTGTTTTTTTCTCAATTTCTCATTTCATAATCCATTTTTTTTTATATTATCTCCATTATTTAGCAACATTTTTTATATGCTGTATTATATAATTTTTACAAATTTATTTATTAGTAAGTCTTATTTTTAAAAATTGAACTTCCTTAGTCCTCGGCCCGGAAAAAAATTGACATCTCTTTTACCTTGTTATGTAAATCAAAGATCTTATCTAATTTATTATTTTCAATTTTAATTCACTACCGAACCTATTTTATTATAACTCACTACTTATTCCAATTTTTTGAATAACTATCACTACTTGACTTCATTTTTTTATAACTATCACTACTTAACTTTTCTTTTGATTACTGTCAGTAAACCTCATTTTTTTTAAATCTGTCACTACATTTTTTGATAACTGCTACTTCATTTTTTATAACTGTCACCACTTAACCCCACTCTTTTTATTAGTTTCACTTTCATTTATATATTTAGAAATTTCAAATCTAACTATAATAAATATTACCATTATAATATTTTTTTTAAATACACAAACATAATGCATTCATTTTAGGATATGCTTGGTCGGGAGGTGGTCAAAAAATTGTTAGAGTTGACGTTACAGTCGATGGGGGTAAAACTTGGCACGTGGCTAATTTTGATCATCAAGATACAGTTTCGCCACCTAGACATTGGGCTTGGACATTGTGGTCGATTGATATTCCGGTTAGCGATGATGCGACAAGCGTAAGTGTATTAGTATATCCGAATGACTCAATATTACAAAATATTATAGATTTTTGATGTTGAGAAATATTTTTTTAGGTCGAGATTTGGTCAAAAGCAGTGGACTCTTCATATAACACTCAACCGGAGAGCGTTGAGAATATTTGGAACTTGAGAGGCGTTTTGAGTAATGCTTATCACAGAATCAGAGTCGGTTTGAAACGAGAGTGATTATATTTGTGTGTATTGTGATATAACAAGCAAACTATAAAAAAAATCAATAAAATAAATATATTTATATTTTTGAGTTTTTTTTTTTTATTAAATTGAGACACTCCTGGCATTTTATGATACTTATTAACATCAACATAACTTTCTACTTGTAATATTGGATTAGAATATTCTATTTTAATGATCTTATTTATATGAACACATTTAACATCTAATTTATTCAAAAATACCATTTGGTTGACTTTTATAATCACTTATCACTCTCCAGATGTATTCACTATGCCATCAAATTGTTAAATGACATACAGTTGCTAGACAATTTATATATTAAAATCTTTTTCTGGAACCTTTGAATTCTTGAAATCTCTAGATTACGGTGAAATACAAATAACTCCTTTCAGAAATTCTCTATCAAGTCGCAAGTATTTTCAGTAGTAGTGTTTATTTATTTGACCAAAGATATTAATTTCAATAAAATAAGTGCTCGGAACAATCAATTCTCTATACACCAATGAAACAAAGTCTTTGTTAACCACGACAACATGACCGACGTTTCTAATCCATAAAGAAAATATTGTGGATAGAGAGAGTGGCATATAAGTTGTATTATTGGACGAGAGAGAAAGATGATCTGTTTACCACTCTCTATCTTCTTCTGCTCGTCAATAAAGTCAAAACTTGTTAATCTCCTCTTTTGCCATTTCTACCATTTGAAACTTTGACGTCATTTCGATCCGATCAGAATAGAGTAGAGAGAGAAAAAGAGAGTGGTATAGCCATAGACATAGTAATTAATAAAACTGCTGAATATGTATAACTTTTATGTTGAAAAGTTGTACCAATTTTAGAAAGAAACAGGCTCACTGTGCGGTGATTAGTGAAAAAAGCTAAGAGAGTAGGGAAATATAACGGTGGAAGGAGTACGATACAAGAAATTAAACGGAACACTTGAAAGCTTTCTTTATATTTCATTCTAATATTTGAACACGAATTTTATTGAAACCGTAGTTTGGTTTTACTTTGTCTATGGGTATACTGATGTTCTTTGTCTCTCTGCTAGCTAGATCCCTATATATTTACCATATATGTAATACTTCTATATGGACAGTTTCTATAAATGTTCTGAGTAAGGAAGACAGAATTGCAACGATTTCTCTATCCTCCGAGGCTCCAGCTCTCCAGTATAGCTAAAGTGTCTCGTACGAGAGAGAAAATGAATATTGTCGGCACCATAACGTAGGGACTGTCCATATAGGAGTACTACATATATGATCTTTACTATTTTCTCTATGATCTAGTCAGTTACTCGAAATGATTTATGGCGGATTGGTGAAATCAAACAGATTATCGAAATTTAACAGCTTTGTCAGTGTTTCTGATTCAGAATCACATCAGGAAGTGATTGTATGCGCGATTTCAAAGTTATTATTCACAGTTCTTATTTTTAGTAACAATTCCGTGACGCAGTTCGAATTTAATCGGTTCTTTATTGATTTCGAATCGATTCTACTTGTTCTCGATTTTTGTTTGGATTAAAAGTGTTCATGCGCAATACGAAAAAGTCAGTGTCAAAATGGTAAATTGGCATCAGCTGTTTTTAGTTGAGGATACAAAAATTTAGAATTTTATATGTGCAAACTATGAAAGAAATTAATAAATATATGGAGTGTAGGGGTTGTTTAATATATATTATTTGACTACTAATTATGAGTTTTTTTCATGATATTAAGTTAGTTTTTACACTATTCTATGTTCCTTGTCCACAAGAAATGATTTCGAAATTATTAATACATTAATTAATATTAGGTATTTTTGTCTAATCACACATACTTCTAAAAATGAGCCCTTATAAAATTAAATTAAAAATCTAGACTTCCGTTTTCATAATGTTTAAAAAGTATATGGGAGACGTTTTCAAAACGTCATATATTTTTTTTAAATAATGGATTTTTGTAAGGTTGCTTTTAGAAGGTAAGTTATTACATTTAATACGTTCAAGTTTGGATTACTGTTTATTTTAGGGTCATAACACAATTTCGCGTATGCAAACGTACAAATTGTACTCAAAATTTTACTTACTTGAATATTAACCATAAAAATTCTTGTGCGAATAATTATCCTAACAAATTTAGTTCATTGTGTGGACAAAAATTACCCAGTTATGAGAATACAAACATCCACGATTTTGCTAACGGTTATTTTAAAAAATTTTATTCTAACAAAGCGAAATCGAACCAGACTTCGATCTTGAAGAAACTCATTGTAGGAGGAGTCCTTGTTGGATCTGTCACTTATCTAATTAACAAAAGTGAGTAATTTTAAGGGTACATTTCTGTGAAAACACCGCTTGACATATGAGAAACAATGTTTACATTTATAATGCAATTCAAGGCTAATAATCGCGCTGACACGGTCTATAGATGTTGCAAGCTCCAAGATGTTGTATTTCGTGTAGTGCACGACACATGCGTTTTAGGTCGATTGGTCATATCTCGCATTTTGATTTCAAATAAATTGAGATACTGTTTTTGGAGAATTCATGGTTAATTTTTGTATTCATATTAAATCAAAACGACGACCCAATTAAACTTAACTCAAAAATTTAAAAAATGGTGGAAAGGCGCATGTGCAAGCACTGTTCGCAAATTCGTTGGCAATGTTCATGAAAATTGAGCCAATTTTACGTCAAAGTGCGTGCCACTTTGCATTTTGTCTTGCGAATTGCATTAGAAATGACACACCGGTCAAAAGTTTTTGCCCACCCTATAGTTTCCGTTATAAACAACAATACAATTCATTTTGTTATTTATATTTTACAGAAAATATATAGATATAAAAATAGGAATTATAAAGCTACAGTCTTTAACTGTAAGATATTTTTAACCCTCTTTTGCTTTTATTATTTTGGTACACAATTTTGAAATTCATTGTAACAATTTCGACAAATAATCGTCGTCTATTTGGTTCCATTCATTTTTTAAGATATTCCAAAGAAGTGAAGTGGAAGTAGGACAGTACTTTCCTACTTCTCTATCCAATTTGTCCTACAACAATTCAATCAGGCTGAGGTCGGACGACTGGGACAGCCAAACTATTACTTCCAGAACATTCTTCCTTCCTAATTCTTTCAAATACTCTTTGCATAGCTTCGAGGAATGCTTGGGATCGTTGTCATGTTGAAAGATAAATTATCACCAGGTCTCCAGTCACCCTTCTTCCATAATATCCCCAAACCATCATCGAGTGTCCGCTTTATTTTACAGCCGGGATTACACATTACTCATACTCGATCTTTCTTTGATCTGCGTACTAACACTCCTATCTTAGACCCAAAAACGTCTAAATTTGACTCATCACTCTTTTCCACTCTTCATGCATCCAATTTTTATGTTCTTTAGCCTCTTAAGTCTTAAAAAAGTTTTTTTTACTGGCACCCTTCCAAAAACGCAGGCTTCTCTCAATGTCTTTTCCACTGTAGAAGTACCCTAGATTCATTGATATGAGCTGCTATCTCTGAGGCTGTGAGTCTAAATTTACAAGAACGAAAACAATTCATGGACGATCTTTATAAAAAGATTTCTTGGTTTGAAAAGTATAAGCCACAGAAAATTCTCGCATCATATAGGGCTAACTGGGATTAAACTACAATCATAAACACCAAAGAAATGGTTTACAGTTGAAGAATAATAAACTAATCAGCCAATACTTTTCAAGTTTTAACTTGTTAAACTCACTGACAAGATACAAACATGCGCTTGTATAAAATAAACAAATAAAGGACACTATCATTTTTTATTTGTAAGACATCGTTCCGATCTTAGTTTGACAATATGAAAAAGAAATTTGTTTAAGTGTATTATTTTGAGATTTAATGAATGGATTATGGGATAAGCAAAAACTTTTTAGTGGTAGTGTACCTTTTTTCACGAATTTAATACATTTTGATACACACACACACACGAAAGCAATACCACCAAGAAGAATGAAGTAATAGTCTTTTTTGAATATTTTAATCTTGAAAATTTCAGTAAAATTGTTAATAACTAAATTTAAATATTATTTTTTCTCTAAGTAAAATTAAATGTCTTGAAAAATAGATGTCAAAAAATAATTAACTTGTTCCATTTATATACGCATTGACTTGTAGGCTACAAAACTATAATATATGTATAAAATCATTTAATCCAAGAAAATTTCCAATAGTATTTCTTTATTTTAAAGTTGATATATTTTTTTATTAGGATTACATTTATTTTAGACAATATTCTCGTGGGAGTATATAAAAATGGTTTACCTGACTACACAAAGGATCAACTCGCTCAACATAAAACAAAGTAAGCTAATTATTCAAAAATGAGAAAAAATAATTGATCGATAGTAACAACTTTTGTTTTATGAAATACATTCCAAATTTTAACTTTCAGGTCACACGAACATTCATTCTATTACTTTAATTAGATATTTTCAACTACTGACTTGAAACTTTTTATTTTTCTTCTTCTTCTCTCAATATTTCGCGTTAAAATGATCATTGATAAACTATTTGCAGTAGTTATGTTGAAATAAGAAGAGAAAAAACGTTTTTATGAAACTTTTTACAAATTATCTTTGTTTTTCTTTTACCTCCACAATATTTCTAGAGAAACAAGAATTTGGGTGTCGTACAAACAAGGCGTTTACGATGTCACAGATTATGTTAAGCACCATCCCGGCGGTGAGGACACTCTTATGATAGCTGCTGGGGGAGCATTGGAACCGTATTGGGCTGTATACACCCAACATCAAGTCGATAGTGTCTTTAGTGTGTTAGAAAAGTACCGAATAGGTAATTTATGGCATTCTATTTGACATTTGAAGCATTATGCGATTGCCAAAAATCTGTGATTACATTTTTATCATTTACATTGACCATTTTAAGGCAATTTGAAACCGTCATCGGTAGTACCAAAGAATGTTTGTTTTGCTGCCGACGGTCCTGGCAGCGTTTTCGAACACGAACCGCAGAGGGATCCGAGGTTGATACCTATCTCCGAACGACCTTTTAATGGAGGAGTGAAAGCAGCCCTTTTAGCGGAAAACTACTATACCCCCAAGTACTACATTTTTAACTACCTCAATACTGTTTTAAGCTAAAATTTAACGTCAATTAGTTTTAACAATGTCTATATATAAGGGTGTTTCAATAAGAGAGAAAGATTTGATTGCGCGTCATGTTTGACAGTCATAATGTCATATGATTATGACGTGACAGATCGGAAGTTGACATTTGGAAGAGGGAATCATCAAAAAATTCGAAAGTACTGGTTTCGGTTATTGTTGTGAAACACTCGATACAGGCTCTTAGAGGTGGTTCAGAACAAAAAAATTGGAAATTTCAACAGGCACTTTTCACCGAATTATGGCTAGAGATTTGCAGTTGCATCCCTACAAAATCCAATTGACTCAACAACTTCTGCCAGTAGACCATTAACAGTGAAAAGAATTCTTCAATTGGATCCTAGAGCTACCTGCTGATTTATTGAATAATTGGTCGTGTCATCTTCCGGTTTGATAATTGGAATTGATCTCCACACTCTTGCGATTTAACGCCTTTAGGCTGTGGGGTTTTATATAAAGTCACCGTTTAAGGTCAGATAATATTCATTTCGATTCATTTTATCGAAATAATGACAAAGAACAATGCGAAAAACACAAAAGGCACAATTAAAACACAAAATACGCACGTTAACAAACGGAGAATAGTTTTTTTGCCACAAAAGAAAAATGGCCGACCTAACGCAGTCACGTGTTGTAGATTGATCCGTTTGAAATATCACAGGTTTATGCCAATAGTCTGCATCCATCGAAGCATTGAAAGTCGAAATTAGATGCTGTATCAATGAAATACCACATGTTTTGAGCACTCTTATTGAAACATCACTTTTAGGTCTTACTCTATAAGAATTAATACACGTCATAGACCGAATATGAGGTTAAACGTGTTGCCAGACTTTAAAAGTTGTAGAGAGATCAGGGAAAATGTAAAATAATGAGGTTATATTGAGTTTTGACATCATACAAATTGTATGTATACATGTAATAACATGTACACATTTGAGGCCTGATTATGACGAAATTATTCACTTTGGATATGTGGGACTCCCGTAGCCTATTCACTAAACCGCCATCTTCTGTAATCTCCGTCCAACCGTGAACTATTAAGTTTTTATTTTTCGTTGGGGGATCTGTCCGTGAATGTTTCTTCATATCAGGCAGCCGCCTACGGAATTATTTCGATGTAGGTACCACCAGTTGCCACCATTCTACCTTGTGCAGCACCACCTCGACGATATTATCAGGATTTATGTTGCCGACAGTCTTCTCTACTCCACATTTCAAACCCCTCTAGTGATTACAAGCGAAGAATGTGTGTTCGGCATCATCTGAGTCGTGTTCACAATACGTACACTCAAGTGTTTGTAATTTCTCCATTTTATGGAGATACCGTCGGCAGTAGCCTTGTCCCGTCAGAAGCTTGATAATGTGGAAGTTCACATCTCCGAACTTCTTTTCGGTTCTTCTATATCGTTCGTGCGTTCAATGGTTGCCGCATCCTCGATAGCCAGGAGGTCCACGATGATTATATCCGTCACCACTAGGACAGCCTGTGCAGATCGGTAGGAGCTGGCGATTTTTAGTGCACCTTGTCTCTGTATCATCGTCATCGCTTTGCAGTATTGCTTGTGACGATTTTAGATGTTATTAAATTATCGAATACCAAATGTATTATACATGATATTATTTGGAGGTCATAATAAAGTGAATGAAATTTAGAGAATTTTACGTAAACCTCAGTATTATTGTGATTATTCGTTACTAAAAGAAAATTTTTAGGGATAATTTAAGTTCAAATTAAAGGAAAGGAAATATTAATACCAATTTTAAAAACTAATACGTCATTGATGACGTGTATCAACTTTAATGTTGTACAATCTATATATGTTTGTTTTAAAATTGATGTAACTCTTGATTAGCGACTTGGTTATAAATAATATAACATTTAATCATTTTTTATTTCTATATCCTATTTTTTATTCACCGGGTATATATATCGTGTAAAACATCTATTTTTCCAGTGAAATATTTTACGTACGAAACCATTTACCCGTTCCTTATATAAAAGAAGAAGATTATAAACTAACAATAGAAGTAGAAGGAAAAGGCTCGAAAACATTTACTTTAGACGATTTGAAAAAACTACCGCGAATAACTAGAACGCTTTCCCTGCAATGCGGGGGTTTAAGAAGACAAGAAATGACCGAATTTGTGAGTATTAATTGAAATATTTCAATTAATAATTAAATTTAAATATTTATTCACAAATGTTGAGGTTAGATTTTTAATTGTATGTTCACGGACCATTCCAGAATGACGTCATTAACAGTTCAGCCATTTTTACTGGGTGGCACACAATATCATTCGAGTACTTGTTGCATTTGTAAACATTGTCGATTATTTCATTTCAAAATCCTTAATCTCAGGCAAATTTATTCAAAAATGGCTCATTATTGTTGTGTGGTTAATTGTTCATCACGTGCTGAGCTAGATAACTTATCGCTTATCCAATTACTTGCCATTTTTACCAACAGAGGAGAACATTTGAATTCGGAAGTCAGAAAAAATACTTGGGTAGAGTTTTGAAAAGGTAAAATGATGAATAAGTATGTATAAATGTAAATTACAGATTCAAATACAGATTTCATGTTTCCATAATTGGAAATATATTTAAAAAAGTCATATAACCTGCCAATTATCAAATTCACTCGACCAATTTTTATGAGTTCTCCAACTTGTCAGGCTTTTAAACTGAAACTTCATAATTTTTTAGTCGAAAACTTTTATTTTATTAAAAACAAAATAAAAAGGCATAAATAATGAGAACGAACGATGCGAAAAACACAAAAGTCGCAATTAAAACACAAATTACGCACGTCAACAAACGGAGAATAGATCTTTTGATTGCCACCCAGGAAAAATGGCCGACCTAACGCAGTCACGTGTTGTAGATTGATCCATTTTAAATATCACGATAAAATTTCACGAGAATGGTTCAAAAATAAATCGGCATTTTGCTATAAAAAATTTTATTATAAAGTTATAGACCTGAAACATTTTAGTCTTTCTAAATAGTCTTCGTCTCTCTCTACACACTTTTGCCACCTCTCTAGAAGTTTTCGGATGCACGCTTCGTAAAAATCTGTCAGCTTGTTACACAAGAAGGGTTCTACCTTGAAATTGCTTTATAATTGCATCTTGCCAAGTGCATCTGTGGTATTCGAGTGTCTCCCAACCCAATTCGTTCAACGTTTCCATCGTAACCGGAGCTGTATGCGGTCTGATGTTATCTTGCAGCTACGGATTGGAATATTGCGTCGTTTTGATCTGTTAACAAGTTTTGCCGTTTTTTTAGTGTTTACAGTTTATTACTCAGTGAGGAAATCAACCGCAATTACTCCTCTCATGTCCCAAACACGGTCCTCTCTGACGGTGTAGCCTTCGCTTTAAATGGCGAGCCTTCGTCTTTCTTCCTCCACTCCATAGACGCGGGTTTACTCTTCGATATATGGTGGTGGACCCAAGTTACGTCTGGTGCAACAAATTTTATCCTTCTTCTTCAGAAGACGCGTGCAAACTACCCAACATGTAAATTTCTGCACAAACTTCAGAATTCATGGCACTTATCTAGCTGAGATTTTGCCGTAACCGAGCTGTTCCTGAATTATTTCCTCAAAACTACCTACGCTGATGTCCAGTTCTTCAGCTATATTGCATCGATCTCTCAAAATGAGGTTTCCTACCGCACTGACAGCAGGTATGCCACTCCTTCTAGGCCTTTTCGGAAAGCAGAACATCATCTATATATCCCTGAATTGCTAAAAAACAAATAATGAAGCATTGCGCAACAGGCACTGGTACATCCTTCTCGCTCATATGTACATTAAAAACCGAATTTGGTCAATGCCTAAACTTTTCGCGCGTTTTTTCAAAAATTCTGGTAGTGATACTAAGCAAGATTTTGTTAAAAATTCCAATTATTCCAAGATTACGACTGTGAGAAAATGTGAATTACTTTTTCAGTGTAATAGTTTTGTGACGATATTTTTTGGGTATGTTTTAGTTGAAAAAGGACACGCAAGGTGTAAAATGGGAAATTAATGGTGTAGGCAACGCAACTTGGACCGGAGTACTGCTCATTGACGTTCTAAAAGCAGCCGGCTATGACGAAAGTATGGAAGGACTAGAACATTTACAGGTATAATATTTTCGTAAAAAAAATCCCAATGCTACTTTTTTTTCAATAGTTTACTAGTGGCATGTCAGTTGGAGGGCCGTACATAACAGGTCTTCCAATACACAGAGTGTTAAATCCTAAAAATAACGTGATGTTAGCATGGGAGATGAACGGAAAAAAACTTCATCCTGATCACGGGTTCCCATTGAGGGTCATAGTACCTGGAGTGATAGGTGCAAAATCGGTAAAACAAATAGGTATGGCTCCTAATATATTTTAATTATGAATTCGAACGAAATCTTTGTCATCTAGATTATGAGTGTTTTCGTAGTGGGATTGTGGCAAAATTGAACACTAAGTGTATTAACTCTAATATATTTCCGGGCTTTCAAATACGTATGCATTCATCGTCTGAGACTGAAATTATAGTCAAGTACAATATAAAAAATATGAATAAAACTATACATTAATTAGTTAATTGCGACGTTTTAAATGTCGTTATTTCTTTGAAAAAACATTAAATTCGTCGATTTACAAAAAGTAATATTCAAATTGACGCTTCATAGAAATATTAAAGTTATTGAATATGGTTGTTATAGAAATCGGTTAGTTAAGGTTATTTGGTTGACGATGGCGTTGAATTTCTCTTATAGAATTTGTTTTCTCCGAATCTACAAGATACGCATAGATTAAACTAAAGTTATTTTAATCACTTTTCCTATTAATACATTGATCATTTTGGGCAATATATGTTGTTTCTAACAATAGACGTGTTTTGTAGTTTTCTCAGTTGTCAAAACTTTGGCAGATTCATAATATTATGTCCTTCATGAAAGACTTGTGAAACTAATGAAAACCTATTAAGATATAATTTGCTATCGCTTTTGTGAGAGGTTTTCCGATCGATGAGTGACCTCTTCGACTAACCAATGTACTTCTTGTCATAATTTAAACAAGAAATTTCATATTATATATTAAATTGTGACAAGAAGTACATTGGCCAATGGGCAGGGCCGGATTAAGATTTATAAGGCCCGGGGCTAAAATAATGACGGGGCCCCCTTAAGGAATTCGGAAACCCGGAAAAATTCACAAAATAATATCAATACGTTAGATTTGTGGTATCAACACATCAAAAAATACAGAATGATTTCCAAATGATGGGGCCCTCTTGGACCTGGGGCCCGGGGCTATAGTCCCCCCCAAGCCACTAGCTTAATCCTGCCCTGCCACTGGGGGTCGCTCATCGATCGGATAACCTCTCACAAAAGCGATAGCAAATTATATCTTGATAGGTTTTTTTTAGCTACACAAGTTTTTCATGAAGGACATAATATTATGAATCTGCTGAAGTTGTAACAATTGAGAAAAACTACAAAAAACGTCTATTTTTAGAAACAACATATATTGCCCAAATTGATCAATGCATTAATAAGAAAACCGATTTAAAAAATCTCAGTGTTATTTATGCATATCTTTTATATTTTGAAGAAACAAATTCTATAAAAATTCAACGCCATTAACAACCAACTAACCTTACCCAGCCTATGAAATTCAGCTTTACTCATAACGACTTAACCTATAAAACTTAATGTCATTCATAATTTAACAAATGAAAATTAATCATTTCTATAACAACCATAATTAATAACCCTGATATTCCTATCAAGCTTGACGCTTGAATATTGATTTTTGAAATTGATGAATGGAATGTTTTTCAAAAGAAACAACGACATTTTAAATGCCACAATTCTTAACTAATTAATTCACAGACGATGAATACATAAGTATTCGAAAGTTCGGAAATATATTAAAATTAGTACACTTTGGTGTTCAATTTTGCCACAATCCCACTATGAAAAGGGTTGGTGATTAGTTATATGGAGTATATATTATTGTTTTAAGAAAAAATCGAAGTTCGAAAAGAAGAATGTCAGGCGCATTGGCATAAAAAACTTTATATATATTTTGGTCCGTACGTTACACTCGAAAATGTCGATTACACCTCTTTATCACCCGTACAGGAATTACCTGTAATATCTGCTATATTTTCGCCTGCTCATGGAGAAACTGTATCGCCAACCGGCGGGAAGATTACAGTAAAAGGTAAGTTTCTCATTTTATCATATTTTCTTTTAAGAAAAGCCATGCAAAGTTGATTTTTTCAGATTCTTGCTTTATTTCTTCTCTATATATTTTCTTCTGTACTATACTATACAATGATTTTCCCCATGTTAATGTTGGTTGGTTGGTTATATGACAATTTAATTCAACACTTTAATGCCACCATAAACTGTGTAAGCTTTCAAAATTTGAAGGTAGGTGAAAGTGTTAAATTTTTTAAAATAATTATTATGTTTTTCTGCAATAAAATTCACTCCACTTTTTTCCTCCATATTTGTTCAAGGAAGTTCTATAGCTGGTTATATTTTTCCTTTATTTGTGTACAGGAATTTTTCAAGAGTACATTTGAGTTGAAATATTTTCAGTCGTTTGTTACATCCGAATTTGCCCCCCTCGTAATTCAAATTGCCTTGAATGAAGGGGTGTAGTTTTTATTTAGACAATTTTTTGAAAAATTGAAAAATTTCATCCCAATAAATCATGAAGCTTTCCATATCATTGGAAAAAATTTCAAGAAAATTATACAGACTGCTAAAATTTTTATCCGAATTAAGCTGTGTGTGTGTTTTAATAGTAACTCCATTTTTCGTGAACGCCATTGGATTATATGTTTAAAAATAGGGGGAATTTATGTTTACACCCTTTTATCAACAAACGATATTCAGTTTTATCATTTATGGAAAATGTGTCAGAAAAACAAAATTACATCTGCCTAAACGATCATGATACTGACAATTACCACAGGTAGGTTTGGAGAAAATACATTTTTCCACAAATTTACACTTTACCACACCATTGAATTATTTGGTCCTTCGAGCTGGTCCCGGTTATCAGTAATGGAGACTAGAAAAAAATTTTATTGAAAACGTTTTTTTACATTTTCTCAACTCAAAGATACTATCTGGTCCTTCGAGCCGGTTAATGACCAGCTAGGCTCGAAGGAAAGGTTTTCTTTTCACAAATTTACACACTTTACAACACAATTACACTGTTTGGTCCTTCGAGCCGGTTAACAAAGGGGTCTAGAAGGGAAATTTTTATTGGAAACGTTTTTTTTTCAATTCTTCCCTAAACAGTGACAGTATCTGATCATTGGAGCCAGTTATTAACGAAGTAAGCTCGAAAATGTTTTCTTTTTACAAATTCACAAACTTTACTACACAATGAAAATGTTTGGTCCTTCGAGTCGATTATGAATAATGAAGACTAAAAAAAAATTTTATTGAAAATGTTTTTTTTTACATTTTCTCAACTGAAAGACACTATCTGGTCCTTCGAGCCGGTTAATAACCAACTAGGCTCGAAGGAAAGGTTTTCTTTTCACAAATTTACACACTTTACAACACAATTACACTGTTTGGTCCTTCGAGCCGGTTAACAAAGGGGTCTAGAAGGAAAATTTTTATTGGAAACGTTTTATTTTTCAATTCTTCCCTAAACAGTGACACTATCTGGTCATTGGAGCTGGTTTTTAGGGAGGTAGGCTGAAATAAACTATTTTATTTTCATGAATTTAAACACTTTACCATACAATTTAACTGTTTGGTCCTTCGAGCCGGTTGTGAACAAGAGGGATTAGAACGAAATTTACATTTAAAATGATTTTTCAAAAATTTTCACACTTTACAGATAATCAGAAACTTAAGTTTCTCAAGTTTTTACAAAAGCAAATGTGGCGTTTAAAATATAATTTCCCCCTTATTTTTAGCATGGTATCTGTGGGCGGTGAAAAGAGGGAGTTACACAATTTTTCAAATAACCTTATTTAATGACTGAATGAATTTCTGAGCATCCTGAACAACTTTTGTTTGGATATTTTAAAAAGCTCCAAGCGGGCAAAATGTAGTGATTCTTGCGTTCACTTTGTCGCATCAAATTACACATAGTTGAAAAAATCTTTTTCCCAATTCCTCCTACCTACATTGAGACCTTGTATGTCTTCTTTTTTAAAGCGCGAAGTTGGGATTTTTGAGTCTGTTTGTTAATATTTATACTACAATCACATCAACACTAAAAGTCTGCTCCTTTGAGCGTTTCTGGTTAATACCTGGCTCGAAGGACCAGATTGTGCAATTGTATACTAATAGTATACGCTCTTTGTACGAAAACAATGAAATTATTTGAGTCACTATGTCGATTCGTTTTTTCGTGGTAGGTTTCGCATTCTCAGGAGGCGGTAACAAAATTGCGAGAGTGGAAGTTAGTATAAATAAAGGAAAAACTTGGATGCCCGCCAAAATAACCGATGCCGGAAAAGATCCGGTTCCGTATCATTTTACTTGGACTCTTTGGCAGGTCGATGTACCAACAAATGGAAAAAACTGCGTAAGTACTTTTTAAATATATCTAAAATAGGCAAGCCATCGTCGTGGTAGTAGTAAGACTTTTCAATTAAATAATTTATACTTACAGTTACACTTTCTGGTCCTTCGAGCCTTCATATCCGGCTCGAAGGACAAGAACTATAAGTATCAATATAGTGAGTGGTATTGAATAAAAGTCCAAATTTATATATGATTTTTAAAAATTTTAATCTACTTATACGCTTATATACTTTTATTTATTTAAATAAAATTCAAGTGTCTTGGTCGTTTGTAAATTTTAAAATCAATTAAAATATCACTTTTTAAACTGCCTTTGACCAATCAATCGTAATTTCACGCACTTGTCTATGATTTTATTCCATAAAAATCCTATTTTACTCAATTTCACAAAATATATTAGTGATTTTGACTAATTGCTTCTTTTTTGTATAATTACAATTAAACTTTGGCAACACTTATTGAAAATGTTTTTTTTTCTCTTTTCACAACACAATTAAACTGTCTTGTCCTTCGAGCCGGTTATTAACCAGGTAGACTCGAAGAAAATGTTTTATTTCCTTCATTTTTCATACTTTACAACACAATTGAACTATCTGATTCTTCAAATCGCTTATTAAACAGGTAGACTAAAAGGAAATGTTCATTTAAAATGTTTTTCCCTCAAATTTAAACATTTTATGAGACAATCAGTATATGGTCCTTCAAGCCGATTATTTAACCAGCTAGCGTAGAAGTAAATGTTTTCTTCTCTCGCTTTTTTACATTTTGCTACACTGTTTGGCCCTTCGAGCCGGTTATTATCCAGATAAACTCAAAGAAAATGTTGTCTTTTCTTAAAATGTATCACGTGTACAACCCAATTTATTGCCTGGTCTTTCCAGCCAGTTATTTAAACAGCTAGCCTAGAAGGAAATGTTTTCTTTTCCCAAATTTTCACACTTTACAAAACAATTATAGAACCTGGTGCTTCGAGCCGGTTATTAACCAGATAAACTCGAAGGAAATGTTTTCTTTTCTCAAATTTTCTTACTACTTACTTACAATTTATTGTCTGGTCTTTCGAGCCAGTTATAAATGAGATAAACTCGAAGGAAATGTTTTATTTTCTTAAACTTTGACATTTTACAAGACAAATTGAAATGTTTGGTTCTTCAAGCTAGTTATCTTATCAAGTCGAAAACGTTATTTTACACATTTTCAAAACACAATTATACTTCCTGGTCCTTCGAGCCGGTTATTAATCAGGAAGGATCAGGTACTGTAATGAATACCATCAACGGTCGTGGAAATTAAATTTCAAACACAAAATAGTCGTCTCTAAGCGACAAGTTGTGAATACTATTTGTGTTTTAGGTTGATTTGTGGGTAAAAGCTGTAGATTCTTCGTGCAATGTACAACCGGAAAGTTGGGAACACATTTATAATATTAGAGGGGTCGCCTGTACTGCTTTCCACAAAATCCGGGTAAACGTAAAATAAAAAAAACATAAATTTATTGTTTATTTAACTAAATATAACTACAAACTGTTATTCGTATTTTATTTGTTGATTAAGATGGAATTTTAGAGTTTTGAATAGAAAAATGTCGATTAAAAAATTTTTCAAGATTAGAAAAAAATGTAAAATCATGAGATTTTTTTGTTATTTGAAAGTCAAAAGCTTCTAAAGAACAGTAAGGATAAAAAGTGATTTTGTTTATGAGTGTAATACATTTAAAAAATAATTGACCACTATATTTCACATAAATTTTGAGATTATGAGAAAAAAGTGTGAATACAAAAGTTGCAGATCTTTCTATTCTCTACAACTTTGTCATGTATTTTTTTTCAATGGACTTTTAATTTTTGATGGAAATCGATATAAACAGTTTTTTTGCCGTTAAAAACTTGGTTATTTCAATTTTTCACATGAGTTTTGAGGTTATGTGAAAAAACTGTAAGCACAAAAGTTGCAGATCACTTTATTACCTACAACTTTGCCATTCACTTTTTTCCATAGATCTTGTAGTTTTTGCTGGAAATCGATATAAACCATTTTTTACCCTTAAAAACTTGGTGATTTCAAGTTTTCATATAAATTTTGAGGTTATGTGAAAAAAGTGTGAATACAAAAGTTGCAGATCTTTTTATTCCCTACAACTTTGTCATATATTTTTTTTCAAAGGACTTTTAATTTTTGCTGGAAATCGATATATACCGTTTTTTTGCCGTTAACAACTTGGTTATTTCAATTTTTCACATGAGTTTTGAGGTTATGTTAAAAAAGTATGAATACGAAAGTTGTAGATCTATTTTTCCTTTTTCGATTTTATGAAAAAGAATAAAAATAATTCATTGATTCCTTTAATAAATACAAAAGTGGTAGAATAACTTCTAAATTATAACTTCTATGAGGTTTATCTATGTAAAAATATACAAACACCTTTAAAAAATGCTGAAACTACCGGAATCCAAGTTAATTGTCCATTTAATCTATTCTTATAAATGAAAGTATAAATGTTTATAGTAACAATAACATAAATTAATTGTTTCCACGGTTTGTAATAAAAAAAAACAATTTTATACACCAATACATTAGTTTTATTTACTTCTATTGATGGAGAGTAGCGTAAATTGGGGCGGCTTTTGCTTTTGCCAATTCCGACGCATTTTTGGCGGCACTTTTCAGTTTCGCCGTCGCTTTAGCCGTCGAGTAACTCGAAGCTATGGCATTTTGTTGCGGGTATAAATTTGCCAATACGTAATTGAATCCGCCAACCTGTGCCAAAAAATTTAGTACACAAGACACTTCAGAAAATCGTCGTATATACTTACTTACCATTTTGTGACAATTTTTCTTGAAACGTTCGTATCCAAATGCACAAATAGCTTTGCTGAAACCTCTCACTTGAGAATCAATCCAAGCGTACCTCAAAGCCACGGTCTTATCCGGATGATCTTCGCTCTCCTTATATATCACTTTTTCCGTAACACTCTTAAAGAGAAATTAAATTGAAGTACCATTCGCTTTTTTATGAAGCACGTGTCATTTTTTAAATCGATCCAAAATAAGTCGAAAATGGAGAATGAAATTTTTCGATATATCGCTTAGTTTTCGAGATAAAAAGGTTGCTACTTAAGTTTTGAGAAAGACAAAGATTCATAATTGGAAGTGGCTTTATTGTTTTGCAAAATACTTCCAATTAACGCACTTTTGCATTCGAGTTCGAACCAATTGCCTCCAAAACATGTGATTTGACCACATCAACCGCTTCTTCAAGTGTAGAAAATCGTTAACCTCGCAATTTGTTTTTAATCTTCGGGAATAAGAAAAAATCATTGGCTGTCCAGGAAAGTACGGCGGATGACCCATCAAATCGATATTTTTATTGTTCAAAAACGTTTTAGTTGGTACTGATGTGTGAGAGCTCGCATTGTTATGATGAAAAATGATTCGTCCTCTGGTATTGGTTTTCCTGATTACTAGCAAATAAATGCTGGTGTACCATATAGAATTGATCGTTCTACGTTGCTCAAATGGAACGGTTATGACATGTCTAGTTATTCCGAAAAAACAGGAGATCATTTGCTTCGAAGTGCTTCGTGCGCGAACAACTTTTGTTGGATTTGGTCTTGAAAGAGACATTCAGTCGAATGTATATAATTGAAACTAATGCCCAGGTATGCCTCAATCTCACATTATCTCATACAACGACCTTTTGATATCAGTTTACGCACAGCATGGATGTTTTCTGGCGCAACAGCCGATTTTGGACGACCTTCACAAAATTCATCGAGATGGAGCTTCATGACCAAAAGATGAAGAAAGTTGATCGACAATTTGTTGTTGGTTCAATCCACAAAATCATCAAACTAAAATATTCGCGATTCAATTTTTCGACCAAGATAAATACTTTAAGTATCTGTAAACAACTCAAATATCACTCGTATGGTAACACGTTCTGGGTACGTTCACCAATAAATATGTCAAACTTTATAATAACAATGTCAGATTTGACATATTCATATCAATGTTGCCATATCTCAAAACTTAAGTAGAAACCCTAATATTTCTATTAAAATGATTCCTTAATTGATAAGTATCTACACTGGGGTGGAGATTTATATATGATTTATCATAATCTTTAAATGAGTCGAATAATATTTCAAAAATAATTGTTTCAATACATAAAATTTTCATATTATAGTTAAAATTTGTTCTTATTACGTTCGTAATAACTTTTGGGAGGATTGAGTAAAAATATGGAGGGGAGAATAAGCTTAGACGAGTGCGAATCCAAATTTTGAAGGACGCCTAGAGGCCTCTATTTTGATCTTTGCGTGAGTTAAAGCATTGTTAAGTGTTGGTATTTTGTTGTTGTTCTCATAAAGTAGTGCTAAAATAAGTAATGCCAATATCCAATGTTTATAATTTTAGGTTGAAAAGGTATGTATGAACTGGCAACGCTGTTCTGTTTGTTGTTACATTTGATACGATAGATTCGGCTTAGAAGATTATTTTCTGGAGCAACGTGCTCGTCTTTTCGACATTTTGGTCGATTATGTAGTTTTAGTTTATAGGTGTCACATATGTCATTTTCCGTTTTTTCACACAATTTTTATAAAAGCTCAAGAGTAACGTCGTAAGCCTACTGATTACCGTATTTTCAAATTTGTCGCCGAAACTAAGATCAAAATGGCAGGTTACGACATTAGTATGTTTGCGCATGTTGACGCTTATTCTCCCCTCCATATTTTTGGGATAGACGTTGTTAACAAAATTATTTTCAATATGACTTTTTTTCACAATTGTTGTATGTATATATGTAAAAAACGTTTAGTTATCTTCGTAATTTGTATCTGGTGCTTTAATAGTTATTTATGTATCAATGCATTAGCGTCATACTTTTTGTCACGAAGCTGGAGATTAAAAAGCCTTACGAGTGTCAAAAAGAGACTTAAGTGTCGTGTTACATATTATATTTTTTTCGAAATCGTCCAGATTCAAAAATACTTGCGGAAATGTTTGGAATTGAGGCGACAGAATAGGTTTGGAGGTTATGTTATTATGTATGTGAAAAGTTGCAAAGTGGGAAGCAAATGCAAACTTGTACAAGCTGTAGATTTTGAATGTAAACACCTTCCACACATGAATTCGTAATATAACTAGGGATGGCGATTCTTTCCAAAACAGATCGATTTTTAAATCGATTCTAACCATAACCTGATGAATCGATTCATAAACAATCTGAGGCTAAAAGATCGATTTCTAAAAAATCGATTTTTATTTACGATGTAAATATAAATCCATTTCATGGAAAACAAGAAAAAAACCATAATAAACAATTTCTGGGATCTGTTATCAGAAAAATCAGAAATTTTATAGTTCAGGGAATTAATACAATCATTTTTTAATGTATTTGTTACAATAAAACGTTAAGAAAAAAGATAATATAGCTTATAGTAGCCAATGCTTAATATCTAAGTTTTTTCAAAACAACATTCTGTCAAGTCTACCGGGCTGGCAATTGGAAAAGGCTACGAACAAGGAATAGATGATCCCACGAGTGTTTTTGGTTCTTACCAGTAAAATATAGGATCCAACTGCTTGCAAACAATAATGTTTATTTATGCCCTGAGGTCAGTTTCCTCAGGGCACACATCCATCTAGCGAGTTTTTAACCGGCAACAGTAATATTATAAGTACATTGAGCTCATTGTAAATAATTTTATGGTTTTCACCAAAACATAAAAAATGGAATGTCGATTTTCAAGGGTACAATATCGATTCACTGAATCGATTCAGTACAATATATCAATATATTTGGTCTGAAGAATCGATTCTTCTGTCCAGAACTTTGCAACACAGGAACTTACCGTGTTCTGACTGTCAGCGCGTCTGATGGTTAATTCAACAAGTAACTTCAATGCCTAGGAATTGAAAAGTCTATCGGCTAATCGACATTGATATTTTACTTTACTGCCAATTTCGAAATAGTTAAAAGAAAGTTGTTGAAATTTTTATAGGAAAAAATAATGGAAAAAATTAAAGGCAACCATTACATTGTCAATAAATAGTGAACTTAAGACTAGTTGATAGATTACTCGCACATTATTACGTAAATAGTGTATAATTTAATAGTTTTAAAAAATATTATTTCTAAGAATTATTAGGTACATTTATGGAATAAACATTTGCGTTACGTAACTAATGTGCATTATTTTTAATCGCGTGATACTTAATATAATTTTAATAACAAAAAGTGTTGGAAATAATATGTTTCATACCCATCGTTATTGAATAATAAATGAGACAAAAAAATGAACAATAAAAATTTATACAATAATTCAAATTAAATAAATATTTAATAAAAAAAAGATATTGTTAATTATTTTCAAAATTAATTAGTAACTCGTTTTAAGTTTTTACTATTATGCAGGGGTCATTCAATTAATCAATTATCAATTAATCAATTAATGTTAACACTTTCCACCCATGAATTCGTAATACAACTAGGGATGGCGATTCTTTCCAAAAAAGATCGATTTTTAAATCGAATCGATTCTAAGAAATCGATTTTTTCAAATTTATATTTACAATGTAATATGTAAACTAAACACACCAGACTTGCATTTGACTCGTCTCTTTTTGTAGTTTCATTATTTATGTCTATAAATGTTATTTCCTTCATAAAACTTCTATAATTTGAATATATGTCCCAACAGTCAATAAAATTGTTCAATTATTTGAACAGACCACTGTTTCGCGCGCTTCTCTTTTTGGAGCCGCCATTAATTTCTTCGCTCGAGGCCAATCAATCGCATGAACGACAGCTCGTGTCTAGATTTTCCTATGCAGGGACTTCAAGTTTAACATTTTTTTGTTAGGAAGTTGATTATATAATGTACATCTTTTGTTAAAGCCCTGTCCACATTATTCCAGTTCAGCGCCAATGATAAATCCAGTCCAGTTTG
Source organism: Diorhabda sublineata (assembly GCF_026230105.1). NCBI lineage: Eukaryota > Metazoa > Arthropoda > Insecta > Coleoptera > Chrysomelidae > Diorhabda > Diorhabda sublineata. Next base: position 17,495,033 of record NC_079476.1, read on the forward strand.
GATTGGCGGTGTATTTTTCATTCCAGCTCGCCCATATAGCTTCTGAATGACTGGAACAGCGTGAACATATGATCTATTCCTATACTGGACTGGGATTATGTAAACCGGGCCTAACTCTGTCCTTGACATTGACATATGTCAGTTATCACTTGTGATATTCTTCATCGGAATATTATAAAAATTTATAACTCGTAAAGACCTAACAAGTTTATGCAAATATTTTCAAGGATACTGTATATAAGAATATGTAAATAAAATGTCTCACAATAATTTAGTGAGTTCTTACAAGTGACAAATTGCTTTGGGGCCCCAAGAACGTGGCTTGGATTATGACTTGAAAAGGAGCAGTTCTGATCTAGTTACTATGAATTATGGGACCTACATATACAAATATTTGTGAAATTTTTGAAGTGATTTAGTAAATTTTAAGAATAAAATCCAAAATGAACGTTCGGATCTCTGGAAAAAAATGAATAGCTTCGAAAACAGAGAAAAAACAAGAAGTTTTTTATCATTAAATAAATTAATAAAATTGATACACCCTATAAGGTTATAAAAAGGAGATAACTTCAGAGAAATTGAGATGACAAAAGACGGTGGATGGAATGGATACAAAAGGAACAGGACCCCTCGTCTGAAACCACAAAAGATATAAAGAGAATATAAAAGAATTGAAGAAAAAGGAAGAAATATCTATGTAATGGGTCAAAAAATCATCCACTGCCTAAATATCTAAAAAAAAACTTAAAGAAAAGACTCGAGCAAATTTTTATATAAACAAATTGAATGTTTGCTTTATTTTCTTTTGAGATTAAGTCTTGACCTACATGAGCAAGCATTATTCGAAATTTAACAGACGTGGTATAACTGGTTGCAGAATTATGATGCTTGTAAGAACAAAGTTGCTTCCCCTTAGAAGGTTCGAGCAACATCTAGTTAACTATTCACGAATTAAGTTATTCTTGCAGTATTTTGTAAATTTTGCGGATATTAATTTTTGGTTGTTCAGCTGGTGCTTTTGAAATTCAGGTATTGTTGCACCTGGCTAGATTGTCGTCATTCATATTTTCCTTTTGACTGTCAACCGATGTGGAATTTTTCATTAGGGATTTGATTATAAGTTTTTTAATTTGGCTCCAAATTATATATTTGCGGTTAAGATCAATTTCTCCAGAGATTTTTGAAAAGCGGGATTTAGCCGGCCTAAAGGAGCCTTCAGCCGATTTCAAAAATTCTGGGATGTTAAATTGTTAAGAAGTAGATCAAAGTTCCCTTCGTTAAAAAGGAAGGGACCTAGTTTTGGATATAGGACCTTTATTGGGGTTTAAAACTTAGACGACCTTAATTTGGATTTAACATGAAACTTTGACTTGTGGAACTACCTAGTCCGGGACAATTAACGGAATGAACTTCTTTAATTCCTAACCACTGGTCCTATTTGTATTCTCCTGACAAGTAGGGAGCCTCAGGTATTGCTAAAGGTCAAATCCACTCACATTAGTTTTTTGTTATAAAATTTACTTCATTATTTTCTGTAAACCAAAAATTCATGAATTTTGCGGGTAATTTTTTTACCTGTTTTTTTTATATAATTTCGAATTTCAAATATAAATCGTATTTTATTTTCAACAAGTAGCTTTATTCCTAGAGATGTCTCAACCTAATTCTATAGCTTTCTCAATTTAGATAAAAAAAAATTGAGTGGCGCCCCATTGGGAAATTGAAAGCATACAAAATTTGTATACCCCTTAAACATATTAACATGATGAGCTTAGTCAGAGCCCAAAATGTGACCTTTAAGGTTACAGAGCAATAAATTAATAGAATTTATACATTTAAGTATTTTTAATATTAAATGTAATGAATTTTACATTAGTTCATTTATTATTCTGCTTCATTTTTTGATAACGTAAATAATTCAATAATAAATTTATAATATTGAATTTTCAAAAAATTCGATCATATTTGATTTGAAAGAATACTAAATCTACAACTGGGTCAAATATCCCAATATTTGTATTACAGATGTATTACATTGCTTCTTATGGAGAATTTTTATTTTATGTTATATTTCATGTTTTCAATAGAAAATTTTTTGTATTAAACTGTTCCTTAGCATGGTGTCTTGTTCCACCTTTACGGTTTTGAACATTCATTTAATCCCTATACAATAATCAAAGTAGTAACATTTTTAAATTGTTGAAGTTGTACAACTCTCCTACAGGACCATTTTTAACAATTATTTTCTCATCCACTGCTAGTTTCATATAAATAGGTTGGAAAAAAATTATTAAATAGGCAAAAATATTAGAGACTCTTTAATATGAGTTCCTGATTATATAGGAATCAACAAGGCAATTACAATGACCAGAAGAGTGTTTTATTGCACTAATGGTGATTAATATGCTTTTATAAGTTTTGGGAAAAGAGGAGAATAAAGGAGTGGTACCCTTCCATGCTATGTCAAACCAAAATGTTTCTTTGAAACTTTGATGTCAAACAACAACAAAATACATCTCTTCAATGGTTTCCTTTCAGAAAATACCTGATTAAATGTTCAACAGTAACTGAAAAGTGCAGATCTGAAGAAGCAGATCAAAAGAGTGATGCCTTTCCATGATAACTCAAACTAAAAATTTCCTTTGAAAATGATTTAATTTCCTTATAATACCTGATTGGATTCGGTCTGAAAGTAAATGAACAGTACAGATACTGTGTCAGATTAATCCACAGTTCTTCTAGTTCTAGAAAGTTTCACCATATTTTGAACAAGGATCTTGTCAAAGCAAATATGTAACCTTCTTGAATCCAAGATGAATAGAATAGTTCTCTGGAACTGAATGTCCAGGTGTTGTAAAAAACAACTCTAATACTACATAATATTATATAACCTCTAATTCAATATATTTATCTTGATTGCAGTTATTTCCACAGTAGTTGAATAGATTTATTCTATTTTGATGATTAAACAAGAAATTCTACTGCACAGTCCGATAATTCTAAACTGTTTACCAAAATAAATTAAATATTACTCAATTGTGGTAACAAAAGTAATAATTTGTGAAAGGATAAACCAGATACTCAATTCCTATACTTCAAAGAAAATTCTTTACACAATTCCGTAATTTTGCAACTATGTCATCACAATAAAACCAAACCAAAGAGCTTAATGAACCAAATAATTACAAAATTAAATTAGTATCATCTATTTAAAAAATACTAGCGACCTGATCTCGGTAATTATGTTTTATAGTAATACTTCGCATATTTCTTTGATAAAAAAAATTAGTTATAGTTCAATGCCAGAAAAGTTTCGTTTTAATTTATTGTTAATAGAATTAATCAGATCAGTAACTGCACTATATACTTTTTTGTGTTTCATTGCATCACCAACTTGATGAACATCAAGGTTGTTGTAAAAATAAAATGCTAAAGATTTAATTTACTAAATAAAACCAAAATATACACTGCATGACTTTTTTCACATTATAAAGTATTTCAATATCAAAATAACTAAATTTGGGATAAAAGTGTCGATAATATTATAATATGTACTTACCATTACTTTCACATATCCCAAATTCCTTGTGTATGTCGTAAGAACTTTATTTTCTGGATCTACGATACTTTCTTCTACAATATTTACTGATTTTGCACTGATGAATCTTTCAGCCCATTTTGGAATGCTATTAGTTTTAGTTAACAATCGTTTGGAAAATAATTTCCCAGAACGTACTTCTCTTTCTACTGTATCTTCAGATAAAACATGTTTACTACGAAGATTATTGTGATATCAATGACTAATAATTTTAAGTAAACACCTTTCTTTGTGATGAAATTTTCGTAATTATGCATGAAATGATATAAATTAGATTTTATACCTGTTTGGATTTGGATATCTTTTCCAAAATCCTTGTGCAACTTGGTCCCAGGTGTAATTGAAAACTGTAGTGTCAGTAAAGAATTTTGGCATGTCGATGTTTGGTATTTCCTAAATTAGTTAACTCGTGGAATGTCGTTTTAAAAGCTTCTGGGATATGAATAACAATTTTTATCCATATTTCCGATTTATCGGACAATACTACAATAAGTAATTAGAGAATTTTGAAAGATCAAATTTTTGGGCGATATACAATGTCTAATTTAGATAAACATAACCTAATTTGAGAAAATTATAATGAAAATCTGGATCGGTATGCGCAGTATACGAAAAGTCAGTTTTTGACAGGGTTTATTGTTTCTTTAAAATATATTAATTAATTCCTATTTATTTATAGAGGAATTGAATTAATTAATATGTTGAACACAGTTGTATATAAATTATAAATAAAATTCATAAAATATATAGTTTTTATTAAATATGCTCTTATCGACTTATATTCTTGTTATTCTCTGGAAAAGGTGTCAAGGTCCTATGGTGTAATGGTTAGCATTCTGGACTCTGAATCCAGCGATCCGAGTTCAAATCTCGGTGGGACCTTCAATTTTTTCTTAAATTCTTATTCTTAAAATATGATGAAAAATTTTGTTTATAAAAAAAATATATCATCACACGTTAAATAAATTTAATTTTTATACTAATACCACCAAACTATTATATTGTATTAAAATAAATGTCAGGTATTGAATAGAAACAATAAGGTCATAATAAATGTATTCAAATTACGCTCAATCGACCATTTTGTACAGTCCCTGTCTGTCTGAATTTATATCAAAACATCTATAATCTTTATTAGTAAACTTTTTTCTGGATCTAGCACCCGTTTTAAAAAATATAATTCTTTATTTGTTATTTCATAGAAATTTAATTGCATAAGAAAAAATTATATTATTTCCAGTTAGTGTATCTAAAAATGTTGATTTTATATTTAAAAAAAATTTCAAATTTTATTCTAAATCTTCCAGTTAACTTGCACAAATATCTGATTTTGAAACTATTAATTACAAGCCCGGGTAGCTCAGTCGGTAGAGCATTGGACTTTTAATCCAAGGGTCCAGGGTTCAAGTCCCTGCTCGGGCGGCATTTTTTTATTTTTATTATATATTATCAAAATAATTATAACCATCATTAATTATTACAAATTAAAAATAATCTAACGATTCAATGCCGAGTTTATAAGCAATAAAAATGCAACAGAGATACCAGTCAGTACGGTTTAGGGCAAGACGAGTATTGGTATCTGGGTAACACCTATTTGATATACTAATTTATTCGGTCGTACCACAACACAATACGATATTCAAATCGTTTTCTTAAAAAATTACGGTACCCGTGAGTGACTATCCATAATATACATTTAGTTATTTTTTAACGCCCAAGCCGTTAAAAATTGTTGATAAACTCATGTGTCGGCGGACTTGTTAACATTATAATGTCAGTTTCCTGTCTTATAGCTTTCTCCTCTCCAAATTCTAGATTTGCAACGTATGATGCATCTATATCAGATACAAAATTTGCCTAGTACTACCAGAAGAGGTCAAACATTTTCGATAGGTATAAGAACTCACTTGGAAGCGGTCATCCGGTACATCTTTTTGTAACAAAAAATATTCAGTTAATATGGCGCGAACAGTTCGTTTAGTTAACAGCAAAATTTCTTTTTTTATCGTCTTGTAAGTATATTTGTTTTTTTTTCGAAGTGCGTTTGTTTTTATTTTCGTGAATTTTTACAGATTATTGACAGGTGATATATCAACAAGATATGCCGCAAATAATTAGTAAGTATACACAATTTTTTATATAAATTGTATACATGTGGAATCATTCATAGTAAAGTGAATATTTGTATGAAAATTTTGATACACAAGTACAATTAATGTTTTGATTGTTTACTTGAATCACCAAATGTTGATTTTTATTTAAAATCTACATTTTTATAACAAAAATTATTAGAATCAATTCCTTGTTTTTAGATATGAATATACAAAAAATGATATCTTATTATACAGGGTGTTTCTAATTTCACGCATGATTGCTCGTAACAATAATCCTATGAAAACTTTCTTCTTATCCCTTTTCTACATATACAAACACGAGAATGTAAAAAATTTATTGTTTATCGAGTTGTCTTCTATCCTTTTTCTACGAATATTCTTGATTATAATAAAGTTACTGTTTATTGAGTTATCTACTACTTAAGTTTATCGATGAACCATCATGAATATGAGAAAGTTAGTGTCCATCGAGTTGTGTACTCAATTTTTCCTACGATCTCTCATTAATGTAAGAGAGTACTATATATCGAGTTATAAACTCAATATTTAATAAATCTTTATGATTATAAGATATTTATTGTTTTTCGAATTGTGTCCTCATTTTTTTCTACAACCATAATGAATATAAGTTCTGTCACTTAATTTTTCATCGAAGCCACATAATCATAAGAATATGATTGTTTATCGTGTTGTTTACTTAATTTTCAATATAATCCCTATTAATATAAGAAAAATACTGTCCATCGAGTTGTGTACTTAATTTTTTCTACGAACCCTCATAATTATGAGAAAGTTACTATTTATCGAGTTATGTATTCGATTTTGTCTACGATCTCTCATTAATGTAAGAAAGTTACATCTATCAATTTGTGTACTTAATTTTTTCTACGAACCTTCATGACCATATAAATGTTACTATCTATCTAGTGTATTTAATTTTTTTCAAGTCGTTTTATAACCTAAGAAACCCTCATGATTGAAAGAAAATTGCTGTTTATCGAGTTGTGTCCTCAGTTTCTTTCACAAACTCTCAGCATAATGTATATTATTGATACTAATAACAATTTCTCAATAGAATGAATCTTTGTGAACTCCGTAGAAATAATAAGTGCACAACTCGACCTATTTCCAGATTCATGTGGAAGTAAATTAGTTGCAAAATTTTTTTATAATTGAACCTCGATCTGTATGTAAACTAGATGTAGATCAGTTTTGGAAATGATCTAATAGATAACTGAATATCAAACATTAAACAGTTTGAAAGCATTTGGATGCACCGTATGATTCGTTTGTTTTCATTTTATTAAAATGAAACTGCACTATGTTTTGGCTAAGTTCATCTTCTCTATTTTTGTTATGATCTAATGCCGGCTACACAGAACTGTCACTTTGTATTCGTAACCAACTTCACGACGTAATTATCATGTTGCCAATTACTCGTCAAATATTGACTACACGAAATTTAATCAACCATATCAAAATTCACCTCACTTTGTTAAATAGGCATGAAAAGTAACCATTTTTGAAGGATTTATGACCATGAAAAATTGAAATAATTTTGAGAACTCCAAAATGCAAACGATCGTGAAAAAATTTTCTGTATTCATTACTAAACCTCAAGAATCATTCGTTTTGAGATATTTTTAAAAAAGTTTCCAATTTATTTACCACTCAACATTAATTAACTATATATCTTTTAATTGTATGCTAAAATCAATTTATAAAAGGCAGGCTCGCCTTTTGGATAGCAATCATTTTCATTCTCATTATATCATTACAAAATATCTAAATTTATGTATTATTCCTGCTTGGTCATTATCCCACCGAAAATTGACGACTAAAACAGCTCGTAAATCCTCGCCTTATCTGTATTCAGGTACCGTTACAATCATCTTTTGACTTTTTTTTATTTGCTTGTTAATTTTTTATCGATTTTCTTTATAACGATGTCGATGGTATAGATATCCATTTTAAAATTAACTGTTAATAAAAAGAATCGCCCAAATGATTAATTGTCTCATTAATATTTGATATATAAACATATTTTTTTTGAAAGCAATTATTTTTTTTTATTCTGACTACTGACAACTAGATACGTGAATAAACATTCTCGTTAACTGTGTTGTTTATTATTCGAATAAATTAATTAAAATATACTAACTAATAGATTATTTGAAAATTATTCAGTTATTGGAAAGATTTTTCAAAATTTCTAAAACTACAAGCAGCCCCTACTAAAATTTGAAACTTAATATATATGTTCACCGTTATTTGGACAAATAGGATACAGAACAAAAATGATAAGGATGCCATAGGTTTGTTCTTGGAAACTGCACTGGAAGTGTACTGAACTGGACCAGTGCAGGCCAGTTTATGAGTGTATAGAATTAGTTCGATCAGATAGAAAGAACGATATGGTGCTGAGAGCAATGGAGCATTTGTTGATTGTTGTATTCGAGGTTATTTTTTTTTGATATTTTACATTCGTCCGATAACGAAGATGTAGTGCCACCGTTTCCAGATTACACTGTCTTGCACTGCACTGGCTGAACTGACTCTAGACTTAGAGCAATCAGCACAGTGAACTGGGTGAACTAGTTCTCTTGCATTGCTACTAAGAGCAGCAACCCTAGCGCTGGTTCTGTTACAAAGAAAGATTTAGTGTACACTTCCTGAACTAGTTCTGCCAGTGCAGCTACCAAGAACAAACCTCATACTACGTGGCGCCACATTAGCATCAGTGTAAGTTTCTTTTAGGTTATATTTACTACATTATTTTGTACAGCGCAAGTCAATGAAATTGTCAATAATGACCTTAAATTTTTAGTAATTATTTAGAATTATTGGAGATCCTTGCAAAAATTGCATAAGCAATTTGTCGGCCTGTAAACTATTTGGTGGCTTTTTATAATTACAAAATTAGCGTTGCAGTAAGAGTGCAATTAGTTTTCTTAAACGCAATCAAAATTCGCAAACGAAAATCCATGCTGCATTCAATTTTATCCTAGTTTATGTTCATGTTCAAATTGTGCGTTCCACTTAGGTATAAATTTCCTCTACAAAGCTTGTGATTATGGAATGGATATTTCAACACCGATATAATTATAAAATAAGCCCCGGGTGTTTTAACATTATATACACGTGATTGTGAAAGAAAACTAATATAATTTCTACTTGTTATTAAAGTTGAGAAATTGATTCGTCTAACAGAACAATAAAAGCCCATAACAACATTTATCAGTGTTTTTAATTAATTATCAAAATGAAAATTAGTAGGTAATTTGTACAAATATGACATATTTTGATAAAGCTCGTAATAGGTCAAAACGTAAAATTTTTCCTGTTATTTTGTACTGATTTTCTATCAAAAAAACAAAAAAGTCTAAGAAGTGAAAGTTGGAGAAAATTTTAATTATGTTGACCGAATGTATATAAAACAACTTTTTTTGCAAGAAATAAAGTATATTCAATTAAATAGCATTTTAGAAAAATGAACACTATTTTATTTATTGTTTTAAATACATATTTTATAGAGCTTCTCGAACAACTTACTAATGCTCGTTTTTTATTATTTTAGTTATTTTTTTAAATTTTTCTAATATATTGCTCCACTTTTGGCCAGTGCTCATTTCAAGAAAATTTTTGGCTTCTAATATTTTTTTCGTAAATTATTTTGAAATTTGTTAATTCTGAATATAAATTATAAACACCAATATGGAGTCTATACAAATTTATATTATCTAAAATTTGTTCATAATGATCAAATGTGACCTAAAACTTCAATGACACGAAAAAAGGTTATGTTCTGAGAACTCATACACTCGCATATCTGTCAGTGAGTGACAGTCTTGAATATTTGACATTGACAGATTCGTTAAGAATTTGTTTGTGGCTGCGCTGCACTGAGCAGTGTGTGTAAAAACACATTTGTGTGACCGTCTAAGTTAACACTTAATAATGTGCAAGCAGTTTTGGTATACTTTATTTTTATTCAACACTAAAAAGTATAATTTAATGAAAAACTGTATAATTCTGTTTAAAACAGTATAGTTGGCAACTCTAGCTGAATTGTCGGCTCAAATTTGACACTTCTGGCGCATGACGTCATGCTGGAATCAGAATGTTTTCTTGGCCATTAACATTAGGTTGGAGTTGTACGTATTTACTGGGTTTTTGTGTGTTTGTGATATTTTTTTGTGTTTAGCGACTATTATAGAGTTGACCTAACTGTTATTATTTTCTTTGAAAGGATTGTACTTTCTATTATATATCATAATGCCATCGCTACATGCAAAAGACTTAGCGAAGCAGTAGACAGGACCCTGTGATCGAAAGAATAAAATTATTCAAAATATGGTTAATAAATTTCGTGAATCACAAAGTAACAAGCAGAATTTTTATTTTTTTCCAATCGTTATACTTACATTATGTTATCGTTGATTCACTTGTAGAATTATAAAAAGAACGGTTTCAGTCTGGTTGAAAATATTTAGCACGTACCCCTTATTTATGTGTTGTTTAGTTTAGCGCGTGCTGGCTCCATTCATTTCGAAGAGGGTAGTTTTATATAATACAAAGTGCCTAAAACTTTGTTTATTTACCTTTATATATAATTAGCTCAAAGAAATAAATGAAATATACCCATAATATATCAGAAACAATATTGTTTAATTGAATAATTCCATAATTTTGCTAATCATATTTTGAATAATCTCTTTTTTCACGAAACAGGAAAGAAATTATATTCCTTGTAAACCGCAAGTGACCTTGAGAACGCGAAATTCAACTGGTAAATTCAATAACCATATAAATAATATATTTATAGACATTTCTTTGTATCAAATATTACTTTTTGAATCAAAATAAAACTTAATAACAGGTATTTAGCATACATTATACTTCACATTTTGATTCCAACGTGACATCACTTTGTGCGAGAGAGTTCGCGCATGCCTATGCAAAGGCATACCTTGTATGTGTATCGTGACTATACACAAATGAAACAAAATATTTGATGGTCCATCACGAAACTGTGGCGGATATTTCAAGTCACTTTACTCGAAATGATCTATATAACTTTTGTACCTCGAGTTATTTATAACTTCCATGCCGAATTTCATAATGATCGGTGTGATCCGAAAGAATTTCTTGCCAAAAGTCGTTGATGATTAGAATAATATAATTCCAACGAATTGTCAATATTATTCAATTGACAACAGTACGAGCTGTCATTATTCTTAATTATTCTTTTCGTTAACCATAGAATATGTGATAGTTGTTGATAAAATCATAAATTAAAGCCCGATACTACTAAATAATAATAAAAGTTTCTTGTAGGTCAAGATTTAAATTTAAAATATTCACTATAAACATTTTAGTAGCCACTTTCGGAAACTTATAAAAAGTCCTCTTTCGAGTTAGGAGCAGCAATCAGCTGGTAGTTGATCTTAATCATTGCTTCCTAAAAACCCTATACACCGGGTGGACAACTAAGAATGTCCAATATCTCAAGAGCGCTTCAGGGAAAAATAATTGACAAAAGTGGCCCCGAAAAACACATGGAAATTATTGTCAGAATTTCAGATTCGCCATTAGAAGGCGTATTTGAAAGTATGTATTTTTGATTATTATAGTTATTGCTAAGAAATCTAATACAGAGTATTTTTAAATTCCGATGTTATTAGAAGCACATTTTATAACAAAATATACGATAAATATTTAAAGAAAAATTTATTATTATAATTTTTTCGTAATATTAAAACATAAATTACGTGAAAAAAATATATAAAACATTAACGTCTCATTAACAATATACACACGTTTTACAAAGAATAAATAAAACATTTTAAGGAAGTTAAAATTAAAAAAAAAATAGTAGCGTCATGCTTGTTTGTGTTAAAAGGATACAAAATGGTGTAATATTGTAATATACATCGTTATATTTGAATAAAACCATAAATAATTTGATGATCTGTACTTATCATACCATAACATTTTTAAATCAACTTCAATGAAACATTTTGTTATTATATTATAAGTTGTTATAAATTTTTTTACTATTCACTTCTGAGACGTTTTTATACGGTGTGGAACAGCCAAACGGTATAAATTCATTAACAAATAAATGAAGACGTCTTGCGAAAAACGCTTGGACACATCGACGATATAGTTTTTTTGCTATTGTACTATAAACCGTGTTAGATATAAGACCGGAAACCATGATTGGTACACCCGGTACATTAACAAAAGACTAATTTTATTATTTATAAATAAGTAAAGTTAATATTATAAATATTTATATACGAATGTCTTAAAACAAATCTCAAAATATATAAGCTATATTCAAAAATAAATTTCTCCCTAGTACGGTTCTGTTAATTAAACTTTTATAATGACAATGAAAGTTAATTAAAAAAAATAGGCGTGTGTTAATTAACATAAGACCGATTTAACAATGTGAAGCTATTTAGGACAGTTTGTTATTTAAAAAAGTCGGTTAGTGGAAGTAGATAGGTACCGTTTTTTTTCATACAAGGTGATAAATTGTTCGAATCTGCATATATCGGTATATTTTGTCGCAAAAACAAATTTCATGTTTTCGGCACATATATTGTCTTAACCTACATAGGTATACAAGTTCTTGAATTTCATATTATTAAAGTTAGTCCCAAAAGTGGGTTAATATAGATAAATTAAAAGAAGTTAATAATTCATACAACTCATTTAATAAAAATTAATCGATAATATTTTAAACAAGCTTGTTGAGATGTTCACAACCCCCATAGATAACTGTATATGTATAGAGGATATGCATTAATCGTCATGCCTTTATGTACAAAGGATTTGTATGTTTTGTGACATATATTAACCGCAATAGATAACCTTATACGCACAAAAAACGCCCCACTTTACACATTATATATCTTCGACATTTATTATGTAGCAAAATAATAAAAAAACTGATATATTGTTTGCTTGGAGGTAAAACTCATTAAGTAAGAAAATCAAAATTTTTCAGGAGAGCAAAAAAACGGGGATACGCTCATTAAAAATAGGAAAATGATAAATCATTCAAAATTTCCACTCAATTCCTTTTTTTTTTAAACTAATTTTAAATTATCTTATCTTTTTTTAAATTAACACTTGACTCATAGTGGATTAAAATTTAATTTTCGCACTTAATGAGTATTTCAAGTATGTTAGTTGGTGTTAGTGAAATAAAATATAATTTTTTTATAATCTTTTTATTTACAGACAGAAATGTTTCACAAATATTTTGTAATCAGAGAAAAACACTAAACAAATATATCATACAGTATAATACACGCAAAAATCTTATACACATTTTTTCAGGTCAAAATTACTCGAGAATCCATTCTTCATCTCTTATATCATCTATACAAGGCTCTGGAGCTCTTTCATCTGAAGTTTTTAGAGACGGTATATTTCTATACCACAGCTGGACTTCCTCTGGAATGACTCCTTTGTCACAAAGTTGGATCAAGTCTTTTTTCTTTGCTTTATTTAACTTTAATTGGACACTATAGGCAGAGACGAGAGCTGGGAAACAGTTGTCATTGCTTCGTGGTCTTCCACGATTTGATGAGCTATTAATATCTAAGGCCTTGTAGTCGTCTTTATGACTGTACTTATAAAATATTTTGTTTGGTTCTGTTTTCAAAAATTTGAAACATTTAATTTTTAACCAATTAATCTTGTTTCCTTCTATATCAGTTTTTTTATTTTTTATGATCTTAGAACTGAGGTTTCCTAAATCTAAAAAATCTGTATACTTCAGCTCAAAGCATTTGTAGGGTATGGTATTTTTTCCTGTTCTGGCTCCTTCAAATATTCGTTTATAATCATTCATCATAAATATCTCTTGATTTTTCATTTTCCTTTCTATCGTGGAATGCATGGAATCACATTCCATGAAAGAATAGCCGGATTCCAAAAATTTATGTTCAATCACCTCTAAATGGCTTCTTTATCCCAGGGGGTAGCATGGATATAAATTTCATAATAATAACATTATAACAATTTCATTAGAGCCTCTTTTCCCATTTATTTCATTCCAAAAGAAACAACTTCCTTCTTTATTTTTGCTTTCAAAGAAAGTCAAGTTATATACCAAAATTTTTTGGCTATAATAAAATTGGGAAACAGCAGATGTAGATGGGAGCTGCATTACTTTTTGCAGATCAAATGTAAAGGTTTTAAAGCTGCTGTCAAATTCTGCACACTCTTTGTCCTTACTTTCGGCTTCTTGGCAAACTGTTTTTCATTTTATGTGAACATTGTAGGATTCCTCCAGATCTTCACCTAAACAGTTTTCTTTTTTAGCAAGATTGTATTTGCTGCATAACATGCATTGATCTTTTTGGGGCACAAAAAAGGAATAATTGTACAAAAGATTTTTCTATACTGATGGATGCTAACAGTATTTATATTTTTGATTTCACACCTTTCTTTGTAAAGTCTATACATTGAGGAAATATTTAAATCGCTAGATAAATACTTTTTCTCACTATTTTTTCTGGTGTAGTGAGATTCCACAGTAGGAAAAGAATTTGTGTTCTTTGACATAATCTATTTCAATAGGCTGGGTTTTGTTGGGTGGAGGCTTCTTTTTTTCTTTTGGCTACTGCTTTCTAATGTCGTTTCCTATAAGTCATATAAAAACAATTAGTTATTATTGGTTGTGAAGCAAATCATAACGGATACTTTATAAAAGAAAAACATACTTCATTATTTTCTCGATCGGTAATCTCATCTGAATAAACATCAAGAGTTGAATTTGAAGGAGAAGGTACATACTCTGACCCAGAATCTAATAGCAGGTTATCTATTTCATCTTCATTAAGGGCAATGTTTTCCTAAATTTAAAAAATAACAATTATTGTTTTAATAATATAAATCACTTTATTAATTTAAAGAATAATAAGTAATGCACATGTAGAGAAAAAGCTTACCGTGATTGCAGTGTTTTAATCATAAACTCCTGGTTTCTATTGTTGTTTCCATTCTCATCTAATGATTCCTTTTCCTTATTATTAATTTCATTAGACTTGCACAAAGCAACTAGCTTATTACCGCGACTGAGCATTTTTAAGTGATTACAATGCACTTTTAACGAACAAAATAAACACAACAATGTTTTTATTGGCATAACCCATAACTCACTTGTAGTTAACAGATTGAATTGGATAAAGAGAGATATGTAGTTCCAAAGAAAAGCGCTAGAGGGAAATTCACCAAGTGCCCTAACCTACAGAAACCATGAATGGTAAAACTCATCAAGTGACTATGATGAACTTTAACTTTTACGAAACTTCTCAAATAATTAAATAGTGAATTTTCTCATTCTCTGATTTGCACTTATAGCAGTTATGTTCATTTAGTGACTTTTCATACTTATGGGAAATTATTACATCAACACACAATGACTTTTTCTCGAATTTGGAAAAAATTGCACTTAGTGACTTTTACCTCCAAGCAGACGATATAACCAATCTAATTCGTGATTACTGAATAAATAAGCAACGCTAAAACATTCCTATTGACAAATAACGTTGGCTAATTGGCATGCGCTTAAGTTAAAGTACCCGCATAATCTATGAAGCTAAGTACTCCAACAGGGTACGGGTTAATTGTGAACGCCTATGTTATATTGATATTAGAATTATTTTCTTTGTAATAATAAACTAATAAAACAGTAGCTAACCTTTATCTAAAAAATCTTCTTCTTCATATACTATCACCATTTCGGAGGTTTGCTATCATCATAGCTATGTTGACTTTGAATGCTGCGGCCCTAAATTGTCAAAATCAGCTGAGCCCATTTAAAAATGGCCACTATGGGGTAAGCAAATGTTTTTGCCGTAAGTTTCTGTGTGGTTTGGGAATGTAATTGTTGGATTTTAGTCCTTATTATTCCCAGTTTTATAGCACTAGGGCTTATTAAAGAATTGTGAACTGTTTCAGTCAATAATGATATTAAATTTGTTAACTCGGCATACTTCATTCCAGCTATAATTTATCGTATATAGTTGGATACTTTTCTCTCAGAAGAAATACTCTGTAATACTTGGTAATAGTTTACCCGATCAGAAGAAGAGAATATGGAATGGACTCTCGGTCGTTCCCGTAGTGCGTTTTTGAACGCTCTTGCGTAGAATGTGAAGTATATCATAGCAAATCTTGTATGAACTTTGTATTAAAATATTGTTTTCACACTCAACGGGTTGTTTTGTAAGCGCACTCTTGTACAAAGATCAGATAGAAAACGCTATCGGCATAGAAAGAGCTTTTCCATCAGGACAATGCTTATTGCCAACACCAAAATTCACGAATTGTTCTCTGAATTGGTTAAAAACTGACCGTATCCACCATATCTGGCTCCAAACGACTTTTCCTATTTCTTAATCTCAAAAAAGGCTAAAGCATTGCTGCAAAAAGAGTATGGACTTAAAAAGAGACTTCGGTTAAGTTGGAAACTTTTCAGAGGACCCTTGTACGTAAATTACATATTTTTTATTGATGTTGTTGCCAGATACAACGTTTCTATGATGTTGGTAGGTTTTGGTGCAAAGCATAAAAGTATATTAAAAAAATCAATAACGAAAGAAATCCATGAATTAATAAAATGATTGAAATATAAAGTAATGAAAATCGTTTTATTATTCCATTTCAATATAATTAAATGTTTTATAATATTATAGTGATATTAAATAACTATATGTTTATGAACAATTAGACAATACTTATATAACCAATCTGACATCACTGATTAATTATTAATAAAAATATGTTTCATTGTGTTTAAAACCAGTTTGTAATAATTATGTTTTTATTGCAGTGACTTATTTATTTTGCTGTTTGTGGACATTGAACTACCTAATTTAACACTATAAATGTAATCCTATTTAACTGGTTGAGAATAATTTGCTTATATCACTTTGTAAGACTATTAGAGATTAATTATTATTACTAAAACGTCTTGGAAGTTTTTTCGACATCATCTATCAAGATAATTCATATAGTTCATGAACTGCTACTTTAGCCGAAAAAATGACAAAACATCTAAAAGGACCTAAGATGGAAACTATACTACTACTACGCACTTTTCTATATCGTCTTAGCTGCTTTTAATGATTCCAAAATAATTTTGATAATTTGATCTTATTTTCAAGCTTAGCATTCGATTAACCATCGATTACGTGACGTCATCGATATATGAAAATCTCAGTCTGTAACGAGTTCGTTCGCAAGAAAATGTGTATGCAATAACTTCAATTATTGACATTAATATATGACGTTATTTAATCTACATCAAGAGCAAAGTAATATTTTTTTGTTATTGATATTAAATAACTAAAGTAGATAATTTCGAATGTATTGTATAAGACAAACAATTCTATTCGTGAAAAAGTTTAGTAGTAAAAAATTTAAGCCGACAGTATTTTTATATAGGTACATATATATAAACTTGAGATTATTCTACTGATAGTATTTAATATTTTAATTTTTTCTTTTCAGTACAGCAGAGCTTCTTAAAGAAACAAAGCTTAAAATGAATAAATCTCCGCTTGTTTTGAAACGTTATGATAACATCACAAAATCAGATGAAGACCAAAGGCTTTATCGAGGATTGGAGCTTTCCAATCACATGAAAATACTTCTTGTTAGCGATCCAAAAACTGACAAGTCATCTGCTGCCATGGACGTTAATGTGGGTACGCACGTTTCTGGCCAATATATTATTAATAAGAATCAATTGTGTTGTAATTTTTATAATTATAATTTTTTGTAGGTTTTCTAAGTGATCCAAAAGAGGTATATGGTTTAGCTCATTTTTGTGAACACATGTTGTTTCTAGGTACTAAAAAATATCCAAATGAAAACGATTATAGTAAATTTTTAAGTGAACATGGAGGAAGTTCAAACGCTGCGACGTATCTAGATCATACTCTTTATTATTTTGATGTAATTCCAGATAAACTATCTCAAGCTCTAGACAGGTAAAGTCTTCAAAATTTAATATTCTTAAAACGTCTTATATTTTTAAATCCTTTAGATTTTCCCAATTTTTTATTGCTCCACTTTTCACGGAAAGTGCCACTGAAAGAGAGATAAATGCTGTGAATTCTGAGCATGAGAAAAATATTCCCAATGATCTCTGGAGATTGGATCAGTTGAATAAGCATTTGGCCAACCCCGATCATCCCTTCAATACGTTCGGAACAGGTTAGTAATCATTTTTTCATTGTATGTTTTACAGATTTGTAGGGTTCACGCCAGCATGGCGACATAGCGACAATTGTCGCCAAATCATCAAGAAATATTGCCAAAATCATTTTAGGCGACACATTTGTCGCCCAAAATATTTTTAAAAAAACCTATGTTTTATATTTACTGTGCTGTTTTTGCATAAAAGAATTTATATATGCCGTAAAAATATGTATAAAAGTGTGTGTAACATGCATATGTTAATTTTTTTACTTTTGTCTACCACGTTATATTTTTGGACCACTAAATCATAACTTAGGTGGTCCTTTTGGACCACTAAATTTTCATTGCTGGTGTGAACTCTACAGATTTGAATATTTCTGTTGTTTTTTGAAAATGTATTTTTGCAAAATTCCTTGGAAAGTTACTGTAGAAATAATTTTCATGGAATATTTGTAATTATCTGATAAATAGATAGGGTTCAATTGTAACAACTTTTATCCAATCAATGAGATAGGGGGTACAATTTGATTTTGGTGAAAGATAGTGTTCATTTTCAAAGTTATGGGGCTATAGGTCGCATACTACATACCTGTTCTTGGATTTCAACCAAATTGAATGTTTTCCAGAATATACTTCTTTATCAATAAAAAAATAACAATATTTCAAATAGAAATTTGAAAGATAACAAAATTAAGCTGGTAAATGCTCTTTAATTAAAAGTTGAGTTATTTTTGCTGGTGGTGTGTAATTCCAATGTAAATTTAGTCGTTACATTCAAGAAGAATAATTTTCTCTCCAGGTAATAAAGATACTTTATTGAGAATACCAAAAGAAAACAACATTGATGTAAGAGAGAAGTTGCTAGAGTTTCATGAAAAGTGGTATTCATCAAATATCATGAGTTTAGCTGTATTAGGCAAAGGTAAGCAATTACTCAAACTTTTTTTATTCTTAGATCTTTTTATTTGAGGTAATTAGACTGCGTGTGATCTGAATGTGTCTATTACTTGATTTATTCCTTCCATTTCCTTATTCCGAATTCCAACTATGTACAGCTAATACATTATTTTTGACAGCATCATTAATGAAGTAGAAAAAAATTACTTATCATATTTTTTTGGCACAAATCATTTTTGGAGGGACAATAAAACTTTTAAGAACAGGAAACCCTCAAAACTCACCAAAAAGTTGAGTCTATGAGAGTTGGTAGAGTAGGGTAATTGAAAAATGTTAATTTTGTTAAGATGATTACCAATGACTCAAAATTCTGTTCTGAGACCTGAAATTGACGGAACTTCAGTTTAAAATCCAGGAGGATAATCAAAAGATTCTAATTGACGGGATAAAAGCAATACCTGTTGAAAATTCTATGAGCCATCCCTGCAGGTGCATATCTGCCTTAAGGGACAATTGTAACAACTAGTTAACCTTCGCATCTAGTTTATAATCAGTCGTTCTTGGTCATTCGACTAAATCTTACTTAAAATGTGCATAATTTTTTGTATTGACATAAATTGTAGTTCATTATATTGAACATCCTGTTTAGTACCACTAAATCAACACTTACAATTACACGGTTTGGTCTTTCGAGCAATATATGAAACAGTGATCCATGTGAGGCTCTAGATCAGTGTAATTGTGCTCTATTAGCAGTAATAAACAGTGTAATCAATATAAATGGTTCTAAAAATTCTTTCTCAAATTCATATTAAATTATTACTCAGAAGAAATCACAAAATATACCCTTTAGTTGACAACAAATCTAATATAAAACAAAGGAGAGTGAAAAACAATTATAAATGTTGTAGGATTAATTTGATAATTGGTATTATATTTACTATATACACAATCTACTACCACTACATCAACGTTTTTATATTTATAATATTTACACTTTCTGTTCCTTCGAGCCTTCATATCTGACTCGAAGGGCCAGATGGCTTAGTCATATGGTAATAGACAGTGTGTTCGGTAAGAATAGCACTAATGGTTATGGAAATTGAAAATTAATGAATAGTAACTTTATTATTATAATTATAAAAAAAGTTCAAGTGTTATTGTTGAGAATTGTGAGTTTTTCAATAAAAAAAAATCATGATCAGTATTTGAAGTTGAAATTACTAACAATTCCTCACTATGGAATTCCATATTTGGTCTGTTTGAGCAAATTACTTAAATTCTGAAAAATCACATTTTGCACTGTCCAGTTCTTCAAGCCTTCCATAGGACACTAGTTTTGTCCATCTCCAGATCTAGATAGTGTATTTGTGACTATAACTGATAATCTGCATATTTAGTGATTTGTTTATATTTTATATACAGAAAGTTTAGATGAATTGGAAGAGATGGTAGTAGAACTATTTTCTGGCGTAAGTAATCACAACGTAAAATCTCCAGAATGGAAAACTCATCCTTTCACTGACGACCAATTCCAAACTATAGTATATGTTTCACCAGTAAAAGACGTTCGAAATTTGAATATCATCTTTCCCACTGAAGATTTTACTGAACATTACAAATCATCGGTAAGTAATACACAATTTACATGTGTACATTAATTTTTTTGTAAATCTGGTTCATATGGAAGATATTTCTTACAATTAATTTCATCACAATAACACGGTTTCCTTGGAATTGGTTCATCACTTTCAGAATTTGTTTCTTCTCCATAATTGAATGTAATTTCTTCGTTGGGTTCTATATTTCGCGCTGCGAATATCGCTACAATTGGTATGGTGCTATTTTCTCTAATAATTATCAAATTACAGTTTGGGTTACAACTGTGGTTTATGTATCTTCCGATATTACCATAAGTAGTCGGATCTATGAACGTCTTCAATAATTTATCGCCGAATCTTTCTTTCAAACAGAATATGTAGTTTGGTTGGTTATTTTTAGTGTAAGTTTTGTATCTACTTTTAGCTTCCGTGTCCGTTAGAACTTCTCCAGCATATTCACAAATAAAATTACCGGTATATATCAATTTTGACGTATATAACCCATAACCTTTATTCAGATTTGGGCATAATTTGACTTCTAAATTTTGTCGCGGTCCTAATTGCACTAACTTGTTTCCGCAAATTGTGTGCTTACAAAGACAGTTTGTATTACACTCGAAACTTGGTAATTCTAAATTATTATATTTCAGTTTGTATTGTTCAAAGTCGAGTTTGTTTGTATATTCGTAAGCAGTTCCACTTTCCATTAAACATTGGCAAGTTTCGTATAGGCAGTCACTTAAACATTTACAACCTTTTGTATAGTGTTGATATAGATTACCCGCTTCTTCAGTAGGTAAATTTCTTGAAAAATATAATACTCCTTTCACTTTATGTTCGTAATTATCTCTAAATTCCATTTTATTATCTAGAAAACTTCTACATGAAAACAGGATATATTTTTAGGTTATGTTTATTATTAATTCTTCTTTATTTTTATGACGTACTGGTCTTTTTCTCTTGTGATTAAACAGTTGAAAGTTTTGTAGTTAAAGTTTCTTATTAATTTTTGTTTATTGCTAACTACAATTCATTTTAATAACGTATTGTAAATTAGCAAAAAATAAACATAAAAAAACAGTAGCTACATAAATTTAAAATTGTTTAATTACTAATTGTTGAATCGTAAGTATAAAGACCAGTACACTTTAAAAATCGAGAAGAAAAATTATAAACATAACCTAAAAATATCTCGCAACATGATGAAACTCAATATGGAATTTATCGATAATTATGAAGTTAAAAGGAGTATTATATTCAAGATATTTACCTATTGAAGAGATGGATAATATATATCAATGTAGCTGTAAATTTTTCTTATGCATAGTGTTTATTTAATAATGAAAATAAATCGTCTTTATTGGTCTGCTATGTGTACAAAATACAATTTACAAAGTATACAATGTACACACATCATGCAATAGAAGTTATTCGACTTTATGTTATTCTTCCACTTCTTACTGTTCAACAATGCAAAAGAACATGGTACAGTCTCAAAAACAAGTTTTTCCCTCAAATAAACGGGTGTCGAATGTATTAAAACTTTCTTAATAAGGCACATAAAATGAAGTTTCACAACATTCGACATTTTTAACCAATTTAATTCCTTAATTTGGACCGAAATATCATAATTTCTTAACTTGAAAATAAATCTGTGCATATAGCACATAATTTTTCTATGCCCTGTCAAAACAAGGATAGTAAACAACATTACAATAGGTAAAAACAGTATTTGAAATTCACAAAGCTTTTTCCCATCTTGAAATTAACTTGCTTATATACAAGAGTTTCATCTTAGCATAGCTTTACTGCAAAAGTATCTTTAAATGTTTTTAAACCTCAAGTCTACATCTAAAATTAATTATAAGTTTTTAGCAAATTGTTTGAATACCAACGTCTT
This sequence comes from Diorhabda sublineata, assembly GCF_026230105.1. Lineage (NCBI taxonomy): Eukaryota > Metazoa > Arthropoda > Insecta > Coleoptera > Chrysomelidae > Diorhabda > Diorhabda sublineata. Next base: position 17,517,377 of record NC_079476.1, read on the forward strand.
GCTGCCCAACTACAATTTTAAATTTTGTTGCAAATGTTCTCTACGTGTCTGAGAACAAAACAGTAAAACTTGATTCTTATTTGCATTCAGCTTTAGATTTTGCTCATTGGAATACCCAAGGATGCCCAACAAATTTTTATTTAGGTGTGTAGCGGATTCTTCTGCATCTGGATCTAATAACAGTTTGAATTTACAATTCTATAGATTATTTTGTTAACTTAGGGGCTACATTCAAAAAAAACCTCGCATATCTCCTGATGAAATGGCCAGTATTTTTTTAGCTTTTGGTCATCTCTTCCTTGCATCAAAGGTTGGAGTATTGGATTAACTTGTAATTCCAGCGTTTAGTATTTCATTTGGGTTCTTTGTTGTATAGTTTCTTGTACTGTTGCAATTAGAAGGTCTCCGTGTATCGTCTAGTTTAAAACATACCCGGGAACATCGACAATTGCACGCAGAATCTTAGATTTGTATAGTGGCTGCATTTGATTTCAAGGTCTATTTGTTTGCGTTTCTTCTTAATGTGTTCTCTCGAATTTTTGGCATCTAGTTGTTAGTGTCGCTCTGTTATGGTGTAATTACAGACTGGAAGGTCTGCGTGAATATTATGTACATTATTTAATGGGTTTAAATTGTGACATTTTATTTTTGATCTAAAGATTCTGTCTTATAAATATGATTTTAGTAAGATGAAAAGGAAAATCTGAAGAGTCCGTTTGATTTTAAATAGCAAGCAATACTTTTCTTCTTCTAATACTACTTTTATTATATAAAAAGTTTTGCAATAAGTCTTCTTTGAGATTTTTTTATTATTTTTGGTTAGTACTTCAGTCTTAAAATCTCTTTAAATATATAGGTTAGCATCACGATCCCATTTTTGGTGTTATCATGTCAATGCTTAGAGAATTCTTGTTCTTCAGGAGAGCATATTGTTAATTTCATTTCCTTTGGACTTGTCAACTTTATATTTGTCGTGTATGTATCTTGATTTCTATTTGGTTAGTTTTGGATAATCTGATCTGTAATATAATTAAGAAGGGTAAAAACTTCTGATAGGTGTCCTGAAAACAGTTCTACTTTTTCTTCGTTGCTCCTTCCTTAAGTTGTTGGATTTGGTGTAGCATTGCAAAGTGGAGAGATAGGCATTACTTTTTTTAATTTGATTTTATTGATCTACAAAAAATTGTTATCATGCATTTGTTTCAGTTTTCATTAAAGGGTGTTGCTAAGTTGGTTGTATGAATTTTTGGCCTCTGTGCCACTTCGTTATTGCTTTTCTTTTTTCAACAATAAGCCGTTTGATTCTTTGGGGGGTTGTAAATGAGAACATGAAATTTTAAAGCAAATTATATTTTTATGGAAATAAATTCAAATTTTACAATGAAAGATGTATTTATCTTTTAGCCTAGTCATTATATAAGTCATTTAATGGGACACGAAGGTCCGGGAAGTATTTTATCGGTACTAAAAGCTCGTGGATGGTCCAACAGTTTAGTAGCAGGAAACAAACCTGCTCCACGAGGTATAGGATTCTTCGCGGTGGCAGTGGATTTAACTGAAGAAGGTATTAATCATGTCGATGAGATTGTTGAATTAGTTTTCCAGGTTCGTAGAATTTTTCTCGTGTAACTAAACTGTTGATAATTTTGGAAAACTTTCAGTATTTGAATATGTTGAAAAGAGAAGGTCCACAAAAATGGGTGCAAGATGAAAATCGAGACATAGCTCAGATGATATTCAGATTTAAAGATAAAGAATCACCTAGAGGTTATATTTCTTCTTTAGTACATAGTTTACAGGTTCGTTATTATTAAGTTTTTCTTTATATGGTATTTAATGTATCAATTATTATTAGGAATATCCAATGGAAGATGTTTTATATGCAAATTACATGTTGAACGAATGGCGTCCGGATCTAGTGGAAGATACATGGAAAAATTTCGTTCCGGAGAAAGTTAGGTAAGTTTTAATAATAAAACTCATCTCAACTGTTTTGTAAATGTTACATTGGTTGTGGTAAACAAATTTAATTCATTACTTTTTGTATTTGAACGAATGAAAAAGTGATTTTTTTTTATTTTAGGATATCTGTTATAGCTAAGAAATTTGAAAAAGATTTGGATGAAAAAGAACCCTGGTATGGAACTAAATATCGTAAAGAAAAAATTCCCGATGCAACAATACAGGTATAAATAATAGAATTTTCATGACTTTTCCTCTGCTTTGATAAAAGACATAATATTGTTGACATATCTCTTTAAAAAATCGAGTGAGTTCAAATTGGGTGAATTCCTTCACCATAGTTATGATCGTCTTTTTATTTAGCTATTTCTTTATTTTCTTATTATAAAAACCTAAACCTATAAATTTTAATCATATTGTTGTGATTTATAAAATCAGAAGGTTTTATATTTTTTTCTATTAGTTTTTGGTTCAAATTTGAAAATGAGACCTTTGGAATGATATACTGACAAGATTATATCTCCATTTTAAAAAAAAAATTGGAGGGTTATACTTATCGTTTCCCTTCATATGTAAAAGATCACTGCAATAAAAATCGTATATTTGGAAATGTTTACTCTAAAATATACAGGGTTGCTTCAAAAAGTGGTTGTTAACAAGCAGTATTTCCTTCGTCTTTAGATTTCATTAGCTTGACTGGTTCTTTTATATCGATTATTGTCTCATCTTGCATATTAAATTGAAAAAAAAATCGTTTCACTGGAAATATTTATTCTAAAATCTACAGGGAAACCTCAAAAAGTAGTTATTAACTATTGTTGTTTCCCCTAACTTGCTTGGACTAGTTTTTCAGAATCACTTATTGTCCCAACTTGTATAATCACTTCAAAAAAATCATAGCGCTTTAAATGTCACTTCGAAAATTAGTTATTAACAAGCTCTATTACTTCCAATTTTAGATTTCCTCATGCTTACTGGTTCCTTAGCATTGATTGTTGTCCCATTTTGTATATTCACTTCTAAAAAAATCGTTCCACTTGAAATTTTAACTCGGAATGAACAGGGCTCCTTCAAATAATAGTTATTAGCTACTCTTCTATCCCCCCTCTCTAGAAGCTTTTCTTAGTGTAACTAGTTCTTTAGCCTCGAGTGTTGTCTTATCTTACATATTTACTTCTGAAAAAAAATCTTTTCACTTGAAATGTCAAATCCGAAATTTATACAGGACTGCTTCAAATAGTAGTTATTAACTACCCCTGCTCCTCCATCTCTAGAAGGTTTCCTTAGTTCGACCAGTTCTATTAGCATTAATTATTATCTCCTCTGGCATATTAACTTGAGAAAATCATATCATTTGAAATGTTACTCTGTAATATTAACTACCATGTTTTCCTATCCCTAGTTTTCTATAAATAAATTAGTTCTTTACCACCGCTCATTATCCTATCATGTAAATTTATATGAAAAAAATCGTATAACAAGAAATGCTCATACTGAAATATATAGAGCAATTTAAAAAAAATAATTATCAAGTGCTCTTGTTTTCCTCATCTTTTAGTTCTACTAGCTCTATTAGCATCAATTTTTGTTCCATCTTGTATATTCATTTCAATGAAATTATATCATGAGGGATATTCATCTTAAATATACAGGGCTTTAAAAAGTATTTATATGCTTTGTTAATAGCATTAAACCTCCAATAGGAAAATATCTAAAGATTAGAATACCTCTATTTATAAAACTACCAGTTTATACTCGAATATACATTTCTGATGAACTTTTAGAGATGGAAAGAAGCAGGATTATGTCCGGATTTGAAAATGCCGGAAAAGAACGAATTCATTCCCAACGATTTTAGTTTGTATCCCATCGATGAAGATGTAAGTATATCGATGGTTAATTACAATGTGTGTATTTTTAAAATAAAAAAAATTTTTAGGTAACCGAATTTCCAGTAATAGTAGAAGACACCGCCTTGACACGAGTGTGGTTCAAACAGGATGATCAATTTTTACTTCCCAAAGCGAATCTCATGTGCGATTTTGTCAGGTAATTATTTTATCATGAAATAATTTTTTTTTATATTCATAAACCTAATTTTCTTATATTTCTTTCTCAACTTTTTCTGTGTGTTCCATTTCAGCTCTTCCTATTTTTATTTTTTTCTTAATACCAGGGTAATTCATATTATATCTATTGGAAACTGGAACTGTGACATATTCATCAATAAGTTTCTAATCTAATGGATAGAGGTTACCAAACCATATTTTTATGGTTTTTTCTTGTGATCGCAGCTTATCCCATGGTAGGCTATCAAGTTTCAAGCTCATTTTCGTCAATAGTTTGTTTGTTAGAATTTTTTAACCTCTGAAATAGAACCGAAAATATTTTATGGTGACTTTTTTTCTAATAAACGACTATTATGTGTGGTCGAAATGTCACTGACGATGCTCAATAACGAGGTTGTCCAAAAGAGGTGGTTAAATAAAAAAAATCATCATGGAAAACCTTAAATTGAAAGAGATAATAGACATTATGAAGATATCATTGAGTGTTCACATCATTTTACAAGAGCTTTTAAGCATGGAAATGCAAATCTCCAAATTATTAGCACATTTTTCCATAGTGGAACCTAAACAACAAAATGAATGATGATCCAAATTGAAGTTTGGAGAGTTTCAAGAAAGATAAAAAGGATCTTTTGAATCAATATGTGAAGTTGACTTCACCACTATAAATTTAAATAAAAATGGTCGTTATCTAAACCTAGAGGGAGGAAAAACCTAACAATTTGATTATGATCTTTGTAATTTGTAGTACCCACGACATATTTTGTTAAAATATTTTGAAAAACAATTAACTGTGTATTTAAGAACCGAAGAAAGAAGAAAATTTGGAATGATTCCATATGTAGAAGAAAAAAAAATTCATATCCACAAGTTGATAAAATGGCTTAGTTTTGTTTCAGTACACACCTTAATCTCCAAATTTAGCTTCTAGTAGAAGTCCTGGTTCGCTGAGAAAGAGGTTATCCAAAAGAGGAGGTTGTATAAAAAAATCATCATGGAAAACCTTAAATTGAAAGAGATAGAAAGACATTACGAAGATATCATAAAATGTTTACACCATTTTACATGAGCTTTTGATCATGGAAAAACTTATTTTCAAATTATTGACGCGTTTACCCATAGTGGAACCTAAATAACAAAAAATTGATGATTCAAATTGAAGTTTGGAGGGTTTCAAGAAAAATAAAAAGCATCTTTTGCATCGATATGTGAAGTTGGCTTCACTATTACACACATTTGAATCAAAATGGCAGTCATCTTAATGGATTTTACCAGAAGGAAGCATAAACATAATAATCAACTGGAGAAGTTGTGAATCTCTGTATTTCGTGGTTCACCCAATATACTATTAATATAATATTAGAAAAAATCATGAACAGTCGCAATTACTGCATGTATTTAAGAACTATCAGACTATCATGAAATAAATTCAGGAGTACCCCAGGGCAGTTCTGGGGCCGTTCTTGTATCTACTTGTCACACTCGATATACTCGAATACTTATAGCAACGTTTGCAGATGATACAGCAGTGATTTCATCTAATAAAAATCCAACTCAAGCATCGGAAAGTCTTCAAAACCATCTCGACACTCCTGGATCAAAAAATGACATCCCTCAAATTTCCATTAATAATAACAATAATCCAGTGAAAGATGAAGTGAAATATCTAGGCCTCATTTGAATCCAAAATTCTTCGAATTCTGCTCGACTCTCCATGGTATATCTCAAATTTAACCATCCACAATGACCTTAATATATCATTCATCAACAATGTCACAAAAACGAACGTAAACAAATATAAAGACCGCTGTGCTAACAATAGCAACCCCCTCTGAAAGAAAGAAGACTAAAAAGTAAATGGCCCGAAGATCTGATAAAATGAACTCGCAGTGAATGAACAGTACCTGCCATAAGACCTTCACCTGCATCATACCATATGCGGAAGAAAAAAAATTTTCTTCTACAAGTTGATAAAATGGCTTTGTTTTGTTTCCACTCGCACTGTAATCTCCAGATCTAGCCTCTAGTGACTAGTGGTCTCTTAAGACCAGAAACAATGTTTCTATAAAAAAAAAATATCAATCAAAAGAAGGAGTCATCGTTAACAGGGAAGATAGAAAAATGGAAAGGTTGCAAATTTGGCTATAAAACTTGGTTTTTTGTATACAGCATCCTTTATTTATTCATTTATGTGTTACGAGGAAAAACCCATTTCAAATTTCCTGTTTATTTCAGTCCTCTGGCTTACTTAGATCCGCTCAATTGTAATTTGACGCACATGTTGGTACAATTGTTCAAAGACGCCTTGAATGAATATGCGTACGCTGCCGAACTTGCTGGACTGAAGTGGGAACTGATTAACACAAAATACGGTTTAATTGTAAGACCCAAAAATTTGTTAGTTTTTCGAAATTTTCTTCATATGTATAATATTTTAGTTGGGCATTGGCGGTTACAACAACAAACAACATATATTTTTGCAAAAAATCATGGAAAAATTGACAAACTTCAAAATAGATCCTAAAAGATTCAACATAATTAAAGAAACCGTAAGTAGATTTGATAATCTATGAAAAAAAGTTTCAATGTTACCAGATTTTCAAAACTATAAAAAAATAAAGGAAATAATAATTTTAAAATTGAAAATATGTTTTAGTATGTAAGAAATTTGAAAAATTTCGCGGCGGAGCAACCTTACCAACACGCTGTATATTACTTGACTGTTTTATTGACGGAACATTCGTGGACCAAACAAGAACTTCTTGCAGCTGTTGACCGTAAGTGTACCTCATCGATTATTAATTCTCTAATTTATAGGTAACAAAATCTTTATATATGATATTCATTCCAAAAATACCGAACCTACTTTCTTATCTCCGCGTAAATACTTACCTGCAAACAGTTTTTGAGGATTTTATAAACATTCACTTATAGTAGAGGAATTTTCATGCTATTTATTTTTAAATTCTGACTTATGCATTTCTTTGTTCAATTTTAATACATTTCAGAAATGACGATTGAAAGATTGGAAGCATTCATCCCTCAAATATTATCCAAGATGCACATCGAATGTCTAATCCACGGTAACGCTAATAAAGAAAAGGCACTTGAACTTGTTCGAATCATCGAAGACAGTTTAACATCATCAATGAATATGTCTCCCTTACTTCCTAGACAGTTACTACTCAATAGAGAATTAAAATTAGAAGACGGTTGTCAATATTCCTACGAAGTTAAAAACGACGTCCACAAATCTTCCTGCGTCGAGTTATATTATCAATGCGGATTGCAATCCAAAGAAAATAATATGAAACTCGAATTGGTTGCTCAGATTCTTCAAGAACCTTGTTTCAATATTTTGCGGACTAAGGTAAATTGTTTAAGATACTTTTTAGTGTGCTAGAGCTGTACTTTGCCGTTTGTCACGTGATACTGGTCACATTGACGTAACTTTAGAAGCAAGTGGTGCGTGATTTTTATTAAAGCTATTAGCTGTAGGTTAATTTTACTTTTTTATTTCCGTAAAGGAAAGAAAGCTGCTGTGGCTCATAAAGGAATATGTGATTGCTTAACAGAACGTGTTAGAACAGGTATAAAAAATTCCGCCCTGGAGATGTCTCCCTCAAAGATGAGCAACGTGGTTGGCCTACTAAAGTGGATGATGACCAAATCAAACTCATAATAGAAGAGGATCGTCATATAACTGTTCGAGATGTAGCGAAGAGGCTACATGTATCACATACAACAATTGAAAAACATTTAAAATGTCTTGGGCTAGTTAAGAAGCTTGATATTTGGGTACCTCACAAATTGAAAGAATCATCATTTGTGATATGCACATTAAACGAAATGAAACCAACTCTTGAGAAGACTCATCACTGGTGATGAAAAATGGGTCCTTTACAGTAACATAGTTTGAAAATGATCATGGAGCAAATATGATGAACAACTACATCAAAAGCTGAAAAACAAAAAAAAGCCCATGCTGTCAGTTTAGTGGGATTACAGAGCTGTTATGTTTTTTGAGCTGCTTTAGGAACCAAACTATCAATTATGATGTTTACTGTCAACAATTGATGAAATTGGATGAAGGAATCAAAGAAAAACAACCAGAATTGTCAAATATGAAAGGTTTAGTATTCTACCATGATAATACAAGGCCTCACACATCTGGGTTCAGTTTTTTGCTGATAAGAACCAGAAATTTTATGAGCGCGGAAATTTTATGAAGCTGAAAGAAAGATGGCAAAAGATTACTTTGTCGCTAACCCAATATTTGAATTTGTATAATTATCCTTTCTCTTATTTTAAATCAAAAGCATAACTTTTCAATATGTAAACTAAACCACAACCACCATAATCTCCAAATCTAGCCCCTAGTGACTAGTAGCTGTTTTTAGATCCAAAAAATGATCCAAATATAGAAACTCGAAGAGAACAAACTGTTTGAATTAGGTTGTCATTTATTTTGGAATTTGAGTGACAAAAGATAGGTTAAGCTCGATTTAGATCAAAATAAAAAAACCTATGAAAAAGTATAAGCTGCAATCTTACAAAAATTAACTATTTGAAAAAGGAAAAATAAATAACGGTGATTATTACTGTATAAAAAAGAAGAAGACAATAGTCAAAATCAATAAACCATAATAATCTCTATATCTATCCCCTAATGCTGTTTTAGATCCAAAAAATGATCCAAGTATAGAAACTCAAAGAGATTACATAGTTTGAATTAGTTTGTCATTTATTTTGGAATTTAACTGGCAAAAGATAGCTTGAGCTCCATTTAGAACAAAATAAAAAAAAAACTGAAAAAGTATTAACCCAAAAGTTTTCTATCTCTTCAATAAGTAAATTTACTTCAGTAATAAGAACTTCTGCTGTTTTTCCAAACTAGTGTTATTCTTTCTTCGAGCTCATCAATTCTTAGACTTCCCTTGCCATAATTCCCCACAAATTTTGGATTCAGATCCGGACTAGCCTAAATTTAATTCCCAAAATTATTAAACCACCGTTTAGTAGAGAGTGTAGTATGAGTTGGCACGATATCTTGCTAAAAAATTATTTGCTCTTTCTCCAACAATCTAATAAACATTTTGATAAATAACTGCATTCATTTTATCGGAAATAAATGGGATTTGTAATTTCCTTTTTTCATTAAAATCAACTTGACTTCTCTATCCCAATGCAACCTTCTTCATAAACATTTTTTTCTTTTCTAAAGTCACTCTTGTTATAAATTGATATTTTTTCATCTACCAATTTTGGCTTTTCTGAATATGATTTTTTCAACGAAATTCAGTCGTTACTACAAATAATCTGCTTTTTTAATATTAGCTTACAATATTTTAAGATTTGTGGCTCCATTATCCAGTTCATGACCAAGCTAGTATCACATGCATCACAATATGTGTGGAGGATGCTCCTGTTTTTGAAAATCCTCTCAAAACCGCCCGTTTCACTCGATTAAGAAAGTTTGGAGATCTGCCTTGACTAAAAGGTGGTAAAATGAAGAAAGAAGAAGAAAATAGAATCTGTATTTTGATATAGGAGGCAACAGTTGAAATACTTAATTGGAGACATAAATAAATATTTACTCACTTTCTCTAACCCTCCACGTGCGTTTTGACAAATATATCATCTTAATAAAGAAAGAAGTAGACTATAAAGTGGTTAAATGAAGAAAGAATAAGAAAATTTGTAATATATATAATATATAAATTTGAAATTTATATATATATATATATATATATATATATATATATATATATATACATATATATATATATATATATTAATTCCCGTAAGTAAATAATTTAAATAAAAATAATTTCAACATATTTCAGGAACAATTAGGTTACATAGTATTCAGCGGTGTAAGAAGATCTAACGGTGTACAAGGATTAAGAATAATTGTACAATCTGATAGACATCCAAATTACTTAGATTCGAGGATAGAAGCATTTTTAGACAGCATGCTGGTAATATAATAAAATGAACAATCTTTTCAAATAATTTCAATAACTCGCTTATTTATTTTAGACTCAGATCATCGAAATGTCCGAAGAAGATTTTGTGAAGCATCGCGAAGCTTGGGCTGCTCAAAGATTAGAAAAACCCAAACAATTGAACGCTTTAACGAATCGTTTTTGGTCGGAAATAACGACACAGCAATACCATTTCGATAGGGCGAACGTTGAGGTCGCATATTTAAGATCTATCACCAAAAATGACATAATCGAATTTTATAAGGTAAATATAGTTTATAATTTAATTGGAAATATTAAGAAAAAGCAATTTTATAACATAAAAAAGTATCTAAATTGAAATTTTTGTAACCATTGTTGAATATACACCATAATTGGTCCTTCGAGTCTTCATATACGACTCAAAGGACCAAATTATGTAACTTGGACTCTTTGTGTAGTGTTTCAATGCAAAATATCAATTTATTAAATAAATATTGTATTTTAAACCACACGAAATCATTTAAATCGTATTTTCCTTTACGTTTTAGTGTTTTGAGTGGTAATCATACACTATCCATTAATTTACGCTAGTGACTAGTAATCTTGACAGAAATTTTTTTCTTAATATACTTATTTGTGAAAATTATATAATTTATTTTAATTCAGGAAATGCTCAGTAGCAACGCCGAAAAACGTAAAAAACTATCAGTTCAAGTTGTGTCCGTAGCAGAAGGAGGTGCTGGCTTAAACTCAACTGAAAATTCACACGGAACGTGTAAAAGTTCTGTCATAAATGACGTAACCGTGTTCAAGAGTAGCCACGAAATGTATCCTTTGGTACAACCGTATATAAATATTACAAGAAAAGGCAACAAATGTAAACTGTGATGTCAAACTTAGTTTATCTTTTTTTATACCATCAACATATTTATTTAATTTGAATATTAGTATTGTTTTTATTGAACACATTGTATATTCTCATTATTGTAATTAAATAATTACTATTTCTGGTCCATCAAGCCGGATATGAAGGCTCGAAGAACCAGATAATGTGGTTTTAAGCGTTGGTGGAATGTTAGAGGGGTAGCGACGGTACATAACTCATTTTTGGCATTCCTTTTCTCCATTGTTTTTGACATTCTGAAATCTTCTCTACGTTGAATATGGATTCTTCGAACTTTGATGAAACTAATTGATTTTGTAAGATGTCGCATGAGATTCTCAATTCTTCACACACTTTTACGCCTCCTGAATCCTGATGACTCCTTTCGCATCTTTTTAATCTTTCTTGATAAGTAATATGTCAGTGTTCATGTTTCCTCATCGTATGAGTCTACTGGGCGAATAGATCTGCATCTTTGTGGTGTGATTTAAAAATTTGGTTTTCAGTAAGCTCAGATATACATAATATGGCTTGAATCGCTACTTGTTGGATGTTAACATTATATGAGAACTTGCAGTTAAATAATTACACTTCATGGTCCATCGAGCCGGATATGAATGCTCAAGGGACCAGATACTGCGATTTGAAGCGTTAGTGTAATGTTAGAGAAACAGTGATGGTACATATTGTACATGTTTTAACTTATTAATCACTTTACCATGCAGCACTATACCCCCTACGTTGGTTTTGATCTCCTCATCAATGGACCTCCATAGCATTCTGACCTTTGATTTTGAACACCATTCTGTAATTCAGTTAGTAGGGCTTGTATCTCTACTTGATTGATGTTTATTAACATCATATCAGAACTTACAGTTAAATAATTACACTTCCTGGTCCTTCGAGCCGGATAGGAAGGCTCAAAGGACCAGATAATGTTATAAAATAATGTGTTCAGTAAAAATAATACCCAGTGTGTTGTAGCAATTTTTATATGCATTGTTTATTTCACAATTTTTTTTTTATTTTTGTTCAATAAGCAAACATGATTTGTATGTGAAAGGATAGGGTGGTGGTGAGGGTGCATATTTATATTTTAACTTATTCCCCGTTATAATAATTTACAGGAAATGTTTGAATTGTATGTTAGTGTATTGAACTGTTGTAAAATTCATTTAAGACTATTTGTAAATAAAAAATTGTGTTGATGTTCGTGTAAATAGAAACTGAATTCAAATATATAATCAAAAACTTTTTTTTTAAATTTATTTTTCCCTGCTTGAACTTTCTCTTCTATCAACGCATGGCGCTTTTGTGTCAAATCCGAGACATTAGAATATTTTTGGAAATGAAAACCACAGGGGAAAAAGGAAGAAGATACAATTTTCGAAATTTCCTTAATGTTAATAATATTTATAGTAGAAAAAGGTAACCAAAGTTTCCTCAACGGTTTTGCTGCGATTTATAGTCAATAATAATAAAAAAATTACATGGTATCCATTAATGAATTAGTTTATGAATGTTATGTTGTGAGACTGTGGCAACTAAACACCAAATAAATATTCCAAATAACTATGTATCATCATCAGGGAGTTAATTAAACGAAAGATAAGAATATAAAAACTAAATGGTACGTATGTATTTATTAAGAATTCAAGTAAATTTCAACTTTTACAATTAACGAAAAGTCAACAATGTAACCGGATTTTTTTATATCATCTCGTGATACCCGGAATAAACTCTCCTCTTTAAAACCAAACATTAATCCCGAAGCAATATCCAAACTTTTATCAATCTGATTTATAATATATATTTTATGTTTTTTAATGAAACCTTTGCTCGAAGGTTTCAGTTGTGTACCAAAATATTCTTCATCTAAATAATTAGGATAAAACTGTAAGTGGAGGGAATGTCCTGAAAAATTCAATCAATTTATAGCAAAGGGCCCACAAGAGGATTCAGCGTTTTGTATTTTCCTCATAATATTCCAGCAAAATGTTCTCTGGGAAGCTTTAAGGTGCAATTTCCTGTTAATGCTAGCTTAGAGCATCAAATGAGTGCTATCTTAAATTAATGCAGCCTGAGAGATAAGAGCGTCAAGCATAAAAATTCCTCTGTCAATAGATAATTTATTCACTAATTGCTTGGTTGATTTCTTAGCTTAAATGGGTAAATTATTCTGATCGGTTAATGTTAAAGTTATCGATAAGATGAAGAAGAGAGAGCGCTACTGAACCTGCCACCACCGGATAATCCAGATAGTAAAACTAAAGCCAGGTAATCTGGAAGGTAGCCTGAGGATTCTAGAGCTAATAAAGCTAGAAAGCCTTGACAAACCAATGGACCGAATGTATAACATGTTGGACAAAGATACCCCATTGGCAGTGGTAATTAATGACCGCCAATCAAGGGTCAACAAGAATCTTCCGAAACATCGAAATGTATCTTTTTGGTACACAGACAGTTCGAAGCTAGACCAGGAAATGATGAAGCAGACAGCCTTTCTAAACAAGGGGCAACAACTCCATACCTTGGACCATAATTCTACTGTGGCCTCACGAGATGCCACATCAATAACTAATTGAATGAATAGCTAAATAATCAGATGGAGTTTTATTGGAGAAACATTCCATGCCTAAGACAATCGAAAAGATTCATAATAATATCAACTAAGAAGTCTGAAGAACTTCTCGTTATGACCAGAAACGACATGAAAGTTGTGGACTGTCTTCTGATAGGTCGTCACTACCTCGTTAAATACCACCTGAGAATGAGTCTCACTGGACAAAATCAAACTTGAAATCAACTTTCACAGCTTTCCAGTAGCGGGAAACTGGAAATGGGGCAGAAAACTTATTGACAAAAGGGAAGAATGAATTAGATGACTAAAAATTGAAAAAAAAGGTGTATAATTATATAAAAGTTGGCTGTCTTCATTTTAAAGAAACTGATTTTTTCGAAAAAAATTTTGAACTTATACTAAGAAGATGCTATTCTTTTCAAGAATCTACCAGTGACACGTGATCCCTGTTCATCCCTCAAGTCTACATTTTCTAGAGCAACTCTTAGAATAGGAGGAAGATCTCTTGATTTAAAAAAATACTACTAAAGAATTGTCAACACCTTGTAAAAATGGACTCGATTTTGAAGATGAGGAAGACAGGGGCATTATTATCTTGGATGAATACTCAAAGATGTGAAGAAGACGGTGCAGGAGCCAGTCATAGATATTTTAATGTGCAAATGAACACACCAACAGTTTTTACACTATGTGAACTAATAACTAATGAAAAGAAACTTCGGAACTTCACTGGAATAAACTTTTAATGATTGTTGTGAACAATACACTGGAAAGTCACTAAAACAGTGTTGCCAACGCTCAATAATTTATCTCCCTAAATCCCCAAACTGAAACTCCTAAAATGCCGAGAATAGGAAACTAGGGATTTTCCTCCTAAAAAAATTTATTATTTATAATAAATAATTGAATAACATTAAAAATAATAAAATATTAAACAAATAATAAATTCCAAGTAATCAATAAATAATTTCATTCGGCAAAATTATTTATTCATAAATTATCAAAACATTCAAGTAATGATTTTTTAGAATCATACATATTGACACAGACATAATTTCAACATTTTTGCGGATGGTTGAAATGTTGCGCATGATCCAATATTATGTTACGCAACTTTACAATGTTATAAACATCCCTAAAAATATAATACCCCTAAAAACATCTCATCCCACATTTTCCCCCTAAATTTAGAGAGAAAAGCTGGGAGCCCTGCACTAAAACACTCTAATTATCTAGGAAAATACACAAAACAACAAAATATGAATAATTGCAATGTATATTAAGCTGTTTTTGGCTGTCACCACCATCGCGCTGTCATTGTAGCTTGAGGTTTTTCGTTATAATACCTGATTCAAAAAGCTGAACAATGTTTAGTTTTGACGCTGCATCAATTCAAGATGGTGCTCCTGTCAAAACTATACCACGTAACCTCATTGGACACTCTAAGTCAGAAGTTAAAAAATCGGATCTAACTATGGAAGTTCAAGTGCATTCCTGTTGTAGAGCTTCCAGTGGACTCCTGGGGGTGCACCTGGACCATTTTGGGAATCACCGCAAGCGTCAACATGAAATTGCACCTTTAGGTATATGGATTTTAAAATTGTATCGTAATTTGATATGAATTTGAATAATATACGCTGAAATATGAAATTCAATCTGTCACACTAAGAAAAATGTAAATACTCACCTAGAATATGAAATATTGGACTGGATAAATACATTTTCCTTTTCGTTAAAACACTTTGAATGTTTCCAATACTCCAGTAATAGAAAAAAATACCTCCTTTATTAGAATCAACTACAGTATTATTATAAATACTGATTTCCTCTAATCTAGACATCGAACTATTTATTTCTCTGATAGATTTCATTTTCACATTTTCGTTGCCATTTTCTCTAATTTCTGATCGAGATAATTTTGACGAATCGTATTGTAATTTGGGAAAATTGAAACCATTTTCTCGTAATATGTTTTTAATTTGTTGAATTTCTTCTATAATAGTTTTCTTGATGTCGTTTATGCTTGTTTCAAGTTCAACTTCAACGAAAAAATAATTTGTAAGTAAAGTTAGACCCCGCTTTACACTGTTTCGTATATCGCTCTTTTATTTCAAACCGGGGATTCCCCGGAATTTTAGGCAGCGCTAGGTTTCCAAACATAATGGTCAAATTCCATCCGACTGGTTGAAATCTACGTTTTTATCACTCCCCAAAGAAGCAAACTCCAAAAATTCGCCTGATAAGCTTAATGAGTCACACCCTGGAGGTATTCTTAAGAAATATTCATTCCAGAATGAGAACATAATTAGAAGAGTGGCTATGGGACACGGGAGCCCCTCTTTTTAATGCAGGTCTTGATTCAAAAATGCCTAGATCAACAAAAAGATGTTTATGCTTGCTTTCTCGATTATTCGAGCATTTAACACTATCAACCACGACAAACTATTATATCGTTCATGACTCGACAACAAGGATATTCAGATTATAAAAAATCTATATTGGAATCAAACAGTAATATGGAGACATGAAAAGTCAGGACATAGGCATTGCTAGAGGAGTGAGGCAAGGTTGCATTCTATCGCCGTTGCAGTTCAACTCAGTACTCAGAGCTTATATTTATAGAGGCCCTGGAAGAATGTGATAAGGGCATCAAAATTAACGGTGTACCAATCAACAATCTCCGCTATGCGGATGATACTATTGGCAGATAACGTCGAAGATCTACAGATGATTCTCAATAGAGCAACTACAATAAGGGGCAAAGCTGGTATTAAGATCAACAGAAAGAAAACCAAATTAATGGTAATTGGTAAGAGAAAAATACAAAATGTAGATCTGTATATAGAAACGGATCCCTTTGAGAGAGTACACCGCTTCAAATACTTGGGATATACAATAAATGATGAATACAACCCTGCAGATAAAGATCAGAATTGAAATGGCAAGATCCACATTCATAAAAATGAGAAAGCTCTTGAGCAATCTGAACCTGAGCATTGGTACCACGAAATGTTACGTACTCTCCTTGGTGCTTTACGGTGTGGAAGGGTGGACACTAAAAGTAGCAACAATGCCAAAATTAGAAGCTTTTGAACTGTGGCTGTATAGACGCATTTTAAGAATATCTTGGACTGATAGAGTAACCAATACGGAGGTTCTGAGAAGAATGGCTAAAGATTTAGAATTGCTTGTAACTATTAAGAAAATAAAAGCGTCCTACCCAGGCCATATATTTCGGAATGAAAAAAATCCTGGCTGAAAAACCTACGCGAATGGTTCCAAATACCAGAAGCTTCAAATTCATGCGGCACAAAATAGAGAAGTCTATCAAATGATAGTTGCCAAACTTCGGTAGAAGTCGGCACGAAAAAGAAGAAAGATCCAATTTTCTATTAATCTTCCCGTAAACCTATTATTTACATTTTGAAATAACCTCGTATAATGCTCTACGAGTACTTTGATGGAACGTTCCTACGCGGGGGGTCTTACTGTAATTTAATTTGTTTTAATAGATAATTAAAGAGATTTTCGACACAACCTTGTGACATAAAGTAATAAAATGTATAAGGGAGAATTTATAGTTTTTTTGTTATATATTTTGTTCAAATGAATAAAAAAATATCGATCACTGATCTATTTTAGATTCACCTTACTTACCGGAAGTGCAAACTCCTTTTAATTCTCGGAAAACAGTGGCATTGGCAGTAGCTTCCAAATCGTTTGAAGATATTTTACAAACGGCGTGTTGTATTTCTTCTGTTGTATCATTTTTAATAGCCGGTGATTTTTCTATTAAATGAAAAACAACCCATATTTTCAATTAATATCACAAAATACTATTTCATCAATTTCATTTTTTTCAATTCCTATTTAAATAATAAGCAAATGCAAATCTCTGATATTATATTTTGTTACAACCCTGTATATATATATATATATATATATATATATATATATATATATATATATAATATTGTATATTAGGTGTTTTAATAATGATTCCAATACTTATATTTTTTAAGAAGGATATAATATATTTTTGAAAAAAATCTTACCTTCAGGTAAATATAAACTTCTAACTGACGCAACAAATATTAAAATTACTAAAACCTCCATATGTACTAGAATCAGACTAGAAATAAAATATCAGAATGAAATATCGTGTGTTCTATTTTATTTAATAAGTTCATTTCGTAATTCTGATGTATTTTTAGTGCATTCTATTTATTGTCGAAACTTTAGTTTCCATTATTTCTCACATTTTTATAAATACGAGGACTGGCTATTAAATAGACTGCGCGCCTAAGGGCGCCCTAGACGGTGTGGGGTAAAAAACGAGTAGTGGGTTGGGTATCTATATATGTTGTCTATGCACGTCCCAAAACACGTTTCCGTCATTATTATAGTATTTGTGCACTAGCGATTTGAAACGAACATGTTTTGTTCTCGTGCCGAAAAACAAGAGCAACGTATCTCAAATTTCTCGTTAAATTAAAAAAAAAAACTCCGACTGAGTGCTATAAATTGTTGCAAGAGGCCCATGGGGACAATTCTCTATCTTGTGCGCGTGTTTTTGAGTGGTGTAAGCGCTTTAGTGAGAACCGAGAGAGCAAACTGTCAACCAGACTTACTATTTGTCAGTTTTGGCAACACTGCGCCAACGAGTTCGTATAAAAAGGGCCGACAACGCACCTGCCCATAACGTGCTATCTGTGAAACAGTATTTGGCTAGTAAGCACACCCACCGTACTCACTAGATTTGGCACCGTGCGACTTTTTTTGGTTTCCGAAGATAAAATCTGCTTTGAAAGGGGCCTGATTTGAGTCGATTGAAGTGGTAAAGCAAAAAACGGAAGAGCACCTAAAGGCCCTCAGCAAAGAAGACTTCCAGCACTGCTTCGATCAATGAGAAAAACGTTTGGAAAGTTATGTGGCGAGGGAGGGGAAGCATGCGAATGTAGAAAAATTTGTAAAATAAAACCCTTTTTCGTAACCAATCTCGTTGTTTAATAGCCGGACCTCGTAATTATAAAATCCGATGTTGAAATGGTGATTTCCATAGCCGCACACGCGATTTATTTCCGAATATACCCCATTACATGGTGTTTTAAAAAAAGGTTACCCCGTCTCTAGGATGTATAGAACACTGAAAAATATTTAGGGTTTGCTCAGTGAAAAATTTTCATAACGCCATCCGTATTCAAGATAAACGTCATTGAAAAAAGAATTATACACTTTTCTTATGATTTTGTCGCAACTACTGGCAACATAGGATTGAAATTTTATACGAATATGTTTTGGAAGCTGATATATCCAATGCATTTGTTTTTGTCTGATTCTCCTAGAGGGCGCTAGTTACACAGTGCGTACCAAGTTCGTTGAACATATCTTTTTCAATATTTGATTTATTAAGCAAAATTTCAAGTGAACTTAAACATCATTTAATTATACACCAAAAAGGTACTGGTATGGTATGAAGTAACATAACAGTTAAATCTCAACCTTTGGTCAACTGAACTATAATACCGACCCTTATTTACTTTGTTTTTTTTTCATCCCATCACGTTGTGTTGATTGAAGATGAGGGGGCTTCAATTCGTGAGTACGTAATTAAATCATATCAAAACACCCTTGGTATATTTATAACTTACACATTTTATAACAACTGATCATGCTCAGTAATTAAAAACGTAATATCTATTTACACCTATTATTTCGAATTTCATAATTCGAAATGTTGACATGCCATTCCTCAAAGGAGAAAACAACTACTTTCCTGGCTAATACCACGAATATTGAATTACATCTCCTTTGAAGAACGTGATGTCATCGACAATTCGCCGAAATTAGCACCCCGTATGGCTGGCAATTACAAGGAGAGGGCGCTAAAAACTGACTAGTTTTGACTTTGTTGGGTCTCTTCAGAATGGCGTGATATATATATATATATATATATATATATATATATATAAATATTTTTTAGCGCCGATATTATAACGGGGCGTGTCTTTTAATCGACTCGAATTACACGTTTTTGAATAATCGTGTCTTACAATCTTATTAGTTTTCAACGACCTTCTGGATCAACAACCGTCACGTGTTCAACTATAGTCCTCGAAGTTATTTTATGATGGGTTTACTTTTTAAATGAATTAAAACTTTGATTAAAGAGTTTTTATTAAAAAATGACATCAAGTTCGCAACAAAATTATGTATAAAAAGCTTCACGTTTTGTAATTATTTTTATTAGATATGGTGTTTCAAATTTCTTCATTTAAATCATAATCTTCAACCGGAAAATCTCCACAAGTTACACTATGAGGTTTTACAAAAGCTCCATATTTATCTGGACAGTCGAAATATTTCTTCCCTTTAAAACTGAAGAAATAAAAAAAAGCTCACTCATCTTGCCAGATACACAATTTCAACTCACCTTCCATCATTTTTTCCTAAAGGTTCATCATATTTAACACCAATCCAATACCCAGAAAGGCTTTCGATTGATCCCGCATACATTACAGTACCTAATTTATCAGGGCAATTTTGAACCGATACCTTACAACGAGAACCTATTTTTATACTTTCAACTAAAGCTTTTTCTTCTTTTTCCAGTTTGTCTTTTTTTTGGATATTTTCTTCATTATATTTACCTAATATAACATAAAAATCTTTAAGATTTCCCCTACATCTAGAGTGGAAAAGACTTTTATGCAGTGATGGTCAAAGTTTGAGGTTTTTGGGTCTATGAGAAGAATGTTTGTGAGCAGGACAAAGGAAGAACGAATGTTAAATCTATGTGTAATCCGGACTATAAATACGGCGGAGACACGGTTTGAGAACTGGAGATGTAGTAAAAATTGGAGAAAGGCTATAAAAAATAATGAAGGAAAATGTAGTATGTTCTGATTAGAGTTTCTTTTAACACCATAAGAGAAAAAAAAAAACAAAACAACTCTCAATGCCGGAAAAAACAAGGAAAGTTAACATTAGCTTTGCTCGCGGGTCTGATTCTGAATCAGTTTATGAACACAAAGTGACGTCAAAAACATAACCTTGAAAAGTGAATATTCCTTAATGTACACTTCAAGATTTTATGCTTCTCATTGTATTCATTTTGTAAAAAAATTATTGGTTAATTAGTACTAGATTGTTAAAAATGTTGAAAATAATTACATATAAATATTTTGAGTCTTAATTAAATATGTTTATGCTAAAATTTTTTTTATAAATTAAATTATGACCAAACTTGATATAATAACTTACCTAATTTATTCTTTAACAAAAAAGATCGTACAGTGTCTCCCTTTTTGGCATATTCATCTTGAGACAGTTCAAATTTTGGAATATTTTCAAAATCGAGCTCATTTCTCATAATGAAATTATCGACTACATGTAAACGCATACCATCATCTAATGGATATGAACCAAGTAAAGCATTATTATCATCTAAAGAACAAATAAATTTGTTGTCTTTATCGAAGGCTTGAATCTGCATTGTATTACAACTACCGCCGGTAATTAATTCAAGTTTTGCCTAAAATAATCATACATTATATTGTAATTTATTATGTATGCCGAGTTATATACTTTAAGATCTGAGATAGTTAAATCCTTAGAAAACCGCTTTTCGTTGAACGATATGTCATCTTTTGAGGTAGAGATGTGTACATTAACGAAATCTGAAGATATTACTATGAAACCTGCCATTTTTAATTTTTTTTAATTTATACTTTACACACAATGAATCATATTTTTGTTTGGTTTTGACAAAATTTAACTTAACACAAATTGACAATTGACGTTTCGATATCAATATATGAATGAAATAGAATAATTAAATGACATCGAATGGTTCATCGATTACCATAGAAAAATGAGGTATGATAAGAATCGGACATGTTATATGGAATGTAGACGAATTTTGAAATATTGCGTTCAACAATATTTTTCATTTTTAAAATTTGCTGCATTCCTTTATAAGAGTTTTAATCAACTATTAAGCTATACATTTTTCAATATCTTGCAGGATTTAATTTAATTTTCTCTTTGACGTTACTATTTTAGCGATCGTTTTTTTATCTATGGTACACTGCATCCTTACAATTAAACTACTTATCTTCCATGTGTGATACAAATACGTAACCTCAAACTTAATTCTCTCAAAATGTCAAAACAAGAAAAATCAGAAAAATCTAATAAAAGTAAAACGAAAGTTAAAGTTTTTTCCAAAAGTAAAAAGAAAAATCTACCAGAATCTGTTGTTATTAAACAATTAGTGGATAAATATGAAACAGTAAGTTCGAATTTATTTACTTTATAAACTTAATTTTCTCCACGTTTTACAATTTCTTCATATAGATCATAGTACGATCTATATTTGAAATCTTAATGTCTTATTTCAGATTGATACCAGTCAAATTAAAAAGTTTGGGGATTTTCCTTTATCTTCACAAACTCTCAAGGGTCTTCGGGAATCTGGGTATCACAAACCAACGGAAATCCAAAGGGAGACAATCGGTCTCGCGTTACAAGGTAAAGACGTGTTAGGAGCGGCACAAACAGGTTCCGGGAAAACTTTAGCTTTTCTGATACCACTATTGGAGATTTTATTTCGTCAGCAATGGACAAGATTAGATGGAATAGGGGCACTAGTAATTACCCCAACCAGAGAACTAGCATATCAGATATTTGAAATGCTTCGTAAAGTAGGACAACACCATGGATTCTCAGCTGGTTTGATTATAGGCGGTAAAGATTTAAAATTTGAAAGAAATAGAATGGATCAATGCAACATTATAATATGTACTCCCGGAAGACTTTTACAGCACATGGATGAAAATCCTCTATTAGATTGCGTCAATATGAAAGTATTAATACTTGATGAAGCTGATAGATGTCTGGATATGGGTTTTGAACAAACTATGAACGCTATAATCGCTAATTTACCCCCCAAAAGACAAACTCTTTTATTTTCAGCAACGCAAACTAAATCTGTGAGAGATTTAGCAAGATTAAGTTTAGTTGATCCTTGTTATATAAGCGTACATGAGAATTTAGAACACAGCACACCAAAGGAGCTTTCACAGACTTATGTAGTCTGTGAACTTAAGGATAAAATATCAGTACTGTGGAGTTTTCTCAAGAATCATCCACATAAAAAAATCATGGTGTTCTTTTCGAGCTGTAAACAAGTGAAATATACTTTTGAAATATTTAGCAAGTAAGTATATTTTTGTTCTTTGTACCAATATTTTAAAAATTAAGAGTTTATGTGAAAATTGTAATGTATAATTCTTTTTTATTTTCAAAGCAATTTATCTCTGGAAAGGAGGGTAATTGGGCAGAAATAATAAATTTATATATATTAAATAATGTATTTGTTTGATATGTGTACAAAATACATTTTACAAAGTATATTATATACACATCAAAGCTGGCCTTGGGCAGTGGCATGCGGGGCAGCTGCCAGGGCACGAAAAAATTTTTATTTTGTTTCAACAAGTTTTTTCACTTATCTGATTTTGTCGTCAGATTCCCCACTTTCTTTAAAAGGCACATGAAGTGAAGGTTTGCAATTTCTGGCATTTGTGACTAAAAATATCTTTAAATGTTCTTCAAACTTCAAGTCTACATCCAGAATTAGTCCTAAGTTCTCAGCAAATTGTTTGAATACCACCATCCCACAGTCCAAATTAAATTTTAAATTTTGTTGCAAAATTTCTTCATCTCTGAGAACAAATTAGCAAAACTTCAGTTTTATTTGCATCCAGCTTTAAATTATGCTCAGTAGAATATGCCTAACAGATCTCTATATAGGTGTGTAGCTGCTGCTTTTGGATTTGCAGGATCAAAGTAGTGCAGGACTTGAGTGTCATCAGCATATGATTGAATGTGGGTGTGAAAGATACTGTCACATATATAAAAAATATATTCGAGGAACACAAATGGGTCACATATTGAGCCATTTGGTACACCAGGTACTATTTTGCCAGTCTCAGATGAACTCTGATCCATATGTCTTATTACAAGATATGTCGTCATACTCCAGATATCTCAGCTTTGAAAGAAGGAGATAATGTTCCAACACATCAAATGCCTTGGATTAATTAAAGGAGACATATATGACAGTTTCTTCCTTATCTTATTATGTTGTCAATGATATTTAACATTGCAGTTACTTTGCTATGCCTCATCCTGATCGATACACGGGAAGATTATTTTCTTATAAAAAAAAGTTCATCTGGGTGTGACGTTGTATAATTCTTTTTGTTTATGTCGGGAAAGGAGGGTAATTGGGCAGAAATTTACCAATAAAATTTAGAAAAACACAGTTAAATAAATCTTGAAATTTTTCTAGTTGTTTTGAGTTGATAAAAAAATAAAACAAATAGGGTGATGTAATATTTTGTAAAATTAATATTGAATCAGATTTGTATTATAGCCATTTCGACACTATAATAAGTTATCATAAAAATTTTTGATTTTGATCTTTGTGTTTTTTTTTCACTATAATGTGAAGGGGAGACAGATTGAACCTCGACTCAATATGGCCTTGATAAAAATGTCGTTGGTAACTTTTCGACTTTCATAATTACTGAAAAATACTACCTAAAAATACTTGAAAATATTTTATGTCTCCAGTTGCTATTATGTATGATAACTTTTCATAACACCAAATAACTAATAATTGTTCATATTTGTAAATCCACTGAGTTGATAGACATTAAAACTAAACAAACATATTTTGTTCACAAGTATCTTATCGCATTTTTCGAGCTCTATGCCTCTAATTTCATAAGACAACTATTAATATCGGAGTTTTCAAATTTTGTTGTATACACAAAAACAACTCTAAATTTAAAACACAAAGAAACGCCTCAAAAGCTTTCTAAAATTATCAAAATTGCATCGTTGCAAACAGTCGTTGACATTTGTTTACTTTATAAGAACGTTTTCGAGGTTATGTTATAAAATTTTAGGTTAAGACCAGGTACGAGTTTGATGGCACTTTACGGAACGTTACACCAACTCCGCAGGATGGATATTTACGAAAGTTATTGTAGAAAACAATCGGCTATTTTGTTTTGTACAGATTTAGCAGCTCGCGGTCTAGATTTTCCTGAAGTGCATTGGGTTGTTCAAATGGATTGTCCCGAAGATCCAGAAACTTATATACACAGAGTAGGTAGGACCGCTAGATATCACAGAGGAGGGGAGAGCTTGTTGATTTTATTACCCAGTGAACTTAAAATGGTCGAAAAACTCAAGCAGAAAAAAATTCCAATTGATGAAATAGAGTAAGTACACTAAAATATCATATGAGGGTTAAAAAAAGACATAATATAACCATACATTTTTATGTCATATTCTCTAGTGCGATAATCGATTTAAGTTAAATCGAAATAATAGTAAAATAGTAAAAAGTTTGTTGTGGAGATCAATGAGTGTGGTGGTAGAAAAGACATAGTATGACCATATATTCTTATGTCACAATCTCATGTGTTAATAATCGATTTAAATTGAATCGAAATAGCAGTGAAATGTTCATTGTGGATATTGATGAATGAAAAATTTTTTGGGTTTTTTCTTTGAATGTTTGATTGTACGCTAGAGAAATTACATCCTTAATCATAGACAAATGTTTTCCCTACACTTTTGAAAAAAAAACTGTATTTGCACACATTTTTTATAAGAAATAAATATTTTATTGGAGCTTTTCCTGATTAATAATAATTTTTTATGAATTTTTTTTCTAGTATTAATCCTGATAAACTGAATAATCCAGTAAGGAAAATGGAAGCCTTTTTGGCAAAGGATCCAACTCTTAAAGATACAGCACAAAGGGCTTTCATATCTTACGTAAAAGCAGTTTTTTTAATGAAAGATAAAGAAGTTTTCGACGTACAAGCTTTAGACACAGACGCGTTTTCTAAATCTTTAGGTTTAGCCATACCACCTAGAATAAGATTTCTACAAAGAATGAATGCCAGAATAGAAAAACAAAAACAAACAAACTTTTCTAATAACAATCAAAATACTAAAAAATATTTTGTGGATAATGACAACGAAAGTTATAAAAATAATTCTGATTCTGGTGTAAGCGAAGATGAAAATTTGAAAATATCTTCAAATGAATTTCAATTATATGACAATCAAAGTGACGATAATGATGACGAGATGTTTACGGTTAAAAGGAAAAATCACGACATCGATCTACCAACGGATAAAGAAATAGCAGATTTAAATTTAGGTAGAATCTCGAAGAAGAAACCGATTAGCAAAGCAGCAGCGGCTAAAAAAATCTTGAAGAAAAAAATAGTTCCGAATAAAAAGATATTATTTGACGAAGAAGGTCAAGCAGTGCAGAGTGCTAAAGAAAAGAAATCGGAATTAGCACAGCAATACGAGAATGAGAGCGACGGTGGAATTGATATAGAAAAAGCTAAAAAGGTGAATTTTTTTTCAATTTTTATACAGAGGTTAGAAATTTTGATTAAAATTTGTTTTAGGTGTTACGGGAAGAAGACAAATTCGATAAACAATTGTTTAAAGAGAGAGTGAAGGCGAAACATAAAGAAGAAAAAAGAAAATTGAAAGAGAAAAAGAAAAAAGAAGAAGTTAAAGATGATTTTGGTGAAAGTGATAGTGATGATGTACCAGATATGGATTGGTTACCAGATCCTGATGATATTTATGGTGAAAAAACTGAAGTGGAAGTAGACCGTTTAAAAGATGAAATTGAAGACGAAAAGTTAAAAACAAATAAGAGTGAAGAAAAGAAGTGAGTGATGAAATTTATATATTACTTTGCTATTTCAGAAAGTTTTTAGGCATTTTTCGCACTGAATTTTCAGTCAGGTTTTCAATTTAGTGCATATTGTACTAAAAAATACCTTTTTTTGGTTGTTAATAGATTTATTTTTGTTTCAGAAATAAAAAGAGGTTACCAGAAAAGAAAATTGATGATTTACAAACTGTTTTGAAAAAGAAAAAGAAACATAAAATTAAAGAAATGAATTCTTCACTTTCCGTAAAGGAAGCAGAGGAATTGGCGTTGTTGTTATTAGGGAATACATAAAAGTTTTAAATAAAATATTTTTCTCATGAATTCTTTTGCTTTCATAATAGGGCTTCAAAGTTTTCTGTCAATTTCATTAGATATTTTAAAGAAAACTACGCTCCTCATTGAATATTTGTCTACCATCGTTGTTACAAATTTTTTTTCAATGATTGGTTAAAAATATAATACTTTGTGTAACATATTAACCCAATGTTTTATTCACAAAATAACAATGATTTTTTAACATTTGAAATGGATTGTTCGCATAAAATATTAATTATACTCATTGAATATAGTGGTGAATATTCATCTTAAATTTTTGTCATAAAAGTGTTTTTTATTCTTTTTAAACTATTTTGAGTGATGCTAATAGTTTTGGGATTGATTATATGTTTTCTAAGAAGTTAGTGTTTCGAGGTAAATTACATGGGATGCTAGGATTTGGTGAAAAACGTTTAGGATTTCGAAAAAAATTATATGGGAGGCTAGGATTTGGTGAAAATCGTTTAGGATTTCGAGAAAAATTAAGTACGAGTTGAGAATTTCCAACGGGACGATAGATTTTGGTTAAAAAACCTATAAGACACTAGGATTTATTGGAAATTTATCTAGGCAGTTAGGTTAGGTTAGAAAAATCATTTTGAAGGTTATGATTTGTTGAAAAATACTCTAGGCAACTGAGATTTGAAGAAAAATCACCTCCGAGGCCAGGATTTTTAAAAATATAATCTACAAAACTAGATTCGGAGAGGAATAAGCTAAAAACCTAGGATCTGTTAAAAAAATATGTAGAAGGGTGAGTTTTGTATGAAAATAATTAAAGAGGTTATGATTTATGGGAAAATCATCCAGGAAGTTATTATTTGTTAGTAAAAGACAATAGATTCGTTGAAAGATCATGAAGATGGCTAAGAATGGAGGAAAATCACTTAGGAAGCTCGTATTTATTGTAAAAACTATTAAAAAATCATTTAGAAGACCAAGATTAAGAGAAAAATCACTTAGGATGCTATGTTTTGAAGAAAAAGCACCCAGGAGGCCAGTATTTGTTGAATAATAATCTAGAAGGCTGATATTTGATGAAAAATCACTCTTATTTGTTGCAAAAATTATTTAGTACATTAGAATCATCAAGGAGGCAAAGATTAGGAGAAAAATAACCCAGGAGGATAAGATTTTGTTGATAATTCATCTATGAGGCTAATCATTGTTTAAAAACTATCTAGGATGTTAACACGTGTTAAAAACTGGAGTAGGTCGCTATGATTTGTTAAAAAAACATCTAGTGGGCTAGGATTTAATGATTACCGTATAGAAAAACTATTATTTGTGAAAAAATTAACCAGGGCATTAAAATTTGTTGGAAAACTATCTGTGAGGCTAGTAAACTTGAGAAAATTCATCCAAAAAGGAAAATATTTTCTAAAATATCAACTAGAAGGCTAGAATTTGGTTAAAAAAAATAAGATAGTGGGTAGAAATTATTTAAATATCTTCTAGAGGGTTAAAAATTGTTGAAAATTGAGTGAAGACGGTAAGATTTGTTGAAAAATCATTAAGGTTAGCATTTACTTCAATAATTAAGAATTTCATAAAAAAATCATCTAGGAGGGTGGGATTCTGTTGAAAATTCATCTAACGGGTATGATTTTATTCAAAAAAATTATCTCTAAGGTTGGCAACAGGAGAAAAATCGTCTAATAAATATTGAAACATCATAGGGAACTGAACTTTTTTGAAAATTGGCGTATTACAATAAAATTTGTCGAAAAATCTTCTAGAAGGTTGGGATTTGGTTGAAAAACTGTCTAGTAGCCGAGGGTTTTTGTCAAAAATTAAATAAGATGGGT
This sequence comes from Diorhabda sublineata, assembly GCF_026230105.1. Lineage (NCBI taxonomy): Eukaryota > Metazoa > Arthropoda > Insecta > Coleoptera > Chrysomelidae > Diorhabda > Diorhabda sublineata. Next base: position 17,545,751 of record NC_079476.1, read on the forward strand.
ATGATATTCTTTTAAAACCATTTGTTGTGGCTAGTAACTAGAGAAATATCATCTAAGAAGAAATATAGTTTAGTGAGCTACAATTATTGTGAAAAATTGACTAAGAGGCTAGTAATTGTCGAAAAATCACCTAGGGGGCTAAAATTTATCGAAAAATGGGTGTAACATACAAAAATTTGATGAAAAATCATTAAAAATCATTAAGAAAATTGAGTTGTACTTGAAAAATTGACTAGAAGACAAGGATTTGATTTAAAATTCATCTAGGAGGGCATGATTTTGTTGAAATACTATTTTTGAAGCTAGAAACTGAAAAAAAATTCATCTAAAAAATGAATATTTTTTTAAATATAATCCAGAAAGCTATGATTTTGATTGAAAATTAATGAAGAGGCTAGCAATGGTTGAAAAATCACCAAGAGGGCTAAAATTTATTGAAAAATGGGTGAAACACACAAAAATTTTATGACAAATCATTTAGAAAGTTTATTTATATTTGAAAAATCAACTAGAAGACAATGCTTTTATTTAAAATTCATTTAGGAGGGTACGATTTTGTTAAAAAACCATTTTTGAGTCTAGAACCTGAAAAAAATTCATCTAAAAAGTGAATATTTTTTTAAATATAATCCAGAAAGCTATAATTTTGGTTGAGACTCAACTAAGAGCCTAGCAATGATTGCAAAATCATCTAGGAGGCTAAAATTTTGTTGAAGAATCACTTAGGACATCAACAAAATTTAAAAATTTATCCAGTTTGCTAGTATTTATTCACAAATAATCCAAGACGCTAAAAATTCTTAAAAAATCTTCTTGTAACCTAGACTTTTTTCAAAAATTATTTATGCAGCTGGAATTTCTCTAAAAAGTATTCTGGAAGATAAGAATTTACTAAAAAAAGAACCTAGATGACTAAGATTCTTATTGAAAGAGTGAAAGAGTTGAATTCATGTTAGATTCTATTATAATGTAGAGTACTTGAATTTTATGTATAGTGTGAAAGTTATAAGGGAAAAACACGGGCTCAGTAGAGTAAATATGAATAAATTGTGGTCCTTATCATCAATTACATTACAAAAACCTTCCATTTTAACCACCAAAAATCAAATATTCACCACAACACTCTCGTTCCTTGTATTTTATCTGTTATTAATTTATTTCTATTGAAAATTCTTGTCAATCCATCATTTTTCACAAGTACAATCCACCCAATCCTTAGGATTCCTCAGTACTTTTAAAAGTTCACCTTCAGGCGAATCTTCCTTTGGTTCATGCATATATTCCCATCTCTAAAAATATAAACACCTACAAATACTTTCAATAACTATTATTAACGCTACTTACAGCAGTTAAAGGCAACGACATTAATATGCTTTCGTATCTAGCACCTGGAGTGTATAAACCAAACTTGGTGCCTCTATCATAGATCAAATTGAACTCTACGTATCTTCCCCTTCTAAGTAACTGCCATTCCCTTTCAACGTTTGTGTATTTCGTCATTTTGTGTCTTTGTACTATAACAATCAGTTGATAAACAATCGGTTAGTCATTTTAAAAAGAAGCACAGATACCTAATGGAATGTAAGAAGGAATCACAGCGTTAGCACAGCTTTTAACAAATTCGAAACAATGTTCCTGATTGGGTGTATCTAGATCGTCGAAAAAAATACCACCGACGCCTCTCCTTTCACCTCTGTGAGGGATATTGAAATAATCGTCACACCATTTCTTAAATTTGGGATAATAAGTTTTGTCGTGTTTGTCACAGGCGTCTTTGAGTTCTTTATGAAAATGTACGGCGTCTGCGGTGTTCAAATAATAAGGAGTTAAGTCTGTACCGCCTCCAAACCACCATTGAACTTCATCACCACTTGTTACTTCAAAATACCTACAAATTTTTCGGAAAACAACATACAAATTGGTAATGAAGCATTAATGCCATTATGTTTTGAAAACAAGTTAATTTATGTTCGATAGAATGATTTTATTTTGTAAATACTGGGTATGTGCGGAAAGTAATGCCTAGATTTAAGAAATTTATTGATATGAATGGAACTTCAAACGATCCTCCAGTGTGAATACACTTAGGACATCAATATTTCCATGTGGTATAGAAATCTTCAACTGACATTACCACTTCATAGACCCTAATCTTCTCCAAATGGGGGAGACTAATAATTGATGAAACAACATCTAGGAGACAAATTTTTTGAAAATTTGTGTTAGATGTTGGGGTTTAGTCAAAAAAATTGAATAGGAAACTAGGATTTTATTAAAATTTCATCTAAAAAGGAAGAATTTTGTTGAAACTTCATCTAGAAGATTGGCATTTGGTTCAAACACCATCTTTGATGCTAGTAATTGGAGAACAATCATCTCAAAGGAAAATATTCCCTAAAATATTATCTAGGAGATTCTGATCTTATCAAGGGCCACCAAATATTGTCCTTTTAGTTATCTCCCGAGCCGAGGAAATTAAAAGAAGCCTCTGGGGGTCGGTGCTGGCTAGAATATGCCTTGATATTGTTTTTTGTCCGGTATTATACGCTTTTTGTTGGTTTATAAAGGAGAAATATCCCTTCATGAATTGTTTCGTTATATACTAAACATATTAGATAACATTTCATATGAAAGCACAGCAAATTTACACAAAACTTTGATAAATTATACCAAAATCGTTCTCATCAATCATATGGAGACTTGCTTAATCGTTTTAGAGTGTAAAGTAACTAGTATTTGTCCCTCCCTGGCAGATGAAAGAGTTTTTAGAATGCATAAAACTGACTGGCATAGATCTGCTAATAGCTACTAAAAAATCCTACTTTTGACCCCAAAAAATGTGTCATATGAGCAAAAAGGAACTAATTTGATTTGTAAACGACCTAAACCAAATAAAAGTGATATAAAACAGTAACAAGGATAATAAAATTCATTAGAAAAACGCCTTTATTTGAAAATTATTTCCAAACATTTACTCAAACTGTATAGGACCAAAGTTAGAGAAAAATTAAGTTGAATTAAGTAAAAAAAAATTATGATTATAGAAAAATACCCTTTGGAACGATTTTACTAATGCGGCGCCTATATAAATATATTAAAAACATACCTATAGTTGAAATGTATTGTCGGTACCATTGGATTTACAGGATGAATGACTGCACTTATACCAGCAGCAAAGAAAGGTAGCTGTCCATTTTCGAGTTTTTTACCTCTAGAGCGCATCTGAGCAACAGCTCCAGGTGGTAAATTCCCGTGAACTACAGATATATTTACTCCAGCTTTTTCAAATACTTTTCCATCTTGCAAAACACATGTTACGCCACCACCTCCTTCTTTCCTTTCCCATCGGTCGACGATGAATTTATTGCAATTTTCTTCGGCTTCTAGAGAACTACAAAATTCTTTTTGTACTTTCAAAATCATCAGTTCCATTTTTGTTTTCATATCGTTTGGGTTGGAAGATAATTTTTCTAATGGCGTGATCGGTTGTGCCATAAATTCATTAATATCTAAAGAATGTTTGGATAGAGATGTGAAAATTGATGCGGCTGCTGTAAAAGACATCCCAAATTTTCTACAAAAAAATTAAATCTAATTCAAATTGCCCGCTTCAAATAACCTAAAATTACCGTAATCTGGTGATTTTTTGTTCTCGTTGATAATACAACAATGAACAATTTTTTATAAATATTTTGAAAAACATTTTCAGACTTAATCTAACTTAAAATAATATTTACTAGGTATAAAAATATTAATCTATCACGTTTTTATTTTTCTAATGAATCAGCTGTTGTTGTTATGTATTAACGCAGTGCTACCACAAGTTAAAAGTTGTTAGAAAGATAAATCGATTTCCAACGTAACTTTCGTTTCTTATATCTTATATCTTTTTTTCTACTACTACTACATTATCTAAGCATAAAAAAATGTTTTGATCTCGATATTTCACAAAATATATACTCCGCAATGGTATTGATGTAGATTATTTCAGCACAGTATCAGTAACAAACAGAAGTATAGAGCCGTACTAAGGAACAACGATTTTAATAACAACATTAATCATTAAAGTAATTATAATACAAATTGATAATAATCTTTTGAGATATTATAACAAATACATGAATGGAAATTGATATTTATAAATATCTAGGTGTCAGATTGAAAAAAGTTCCTAAAATTGCCAGAAGCTGATGAGATATGGAACTTGTAAGTTTTATAGAAAAAATATCCATTATAAAATGGTATTGGGTGGAATAATTTAATCGGGATATGAAATTAGTTATGAACAGAACGTATTTCATGAAGTCGACTAAAACCTTCGTCTAAATGGATACACGGTTTGAAAATTAAAAGTAATAGTTTATTTAAAATCAAAAAGATAAAATATGGAATGAATGGGGTAAAAAAAATGTTGAATTATGCACAGCTAAAACAAGAAGGGGTAATGTTATTACTCACTTATGGTTAATTCCTTGGCAAATATTTTTTAGATTGGATTAAACATTTTGATCAAAAGTGTGCTACATTTAAACGTATTATTTTAATTTATTTTTTATATTTCATTCTCAAGGGGACATAAAATATTATCAAAGAAAATTTCACATAGCTATCGATATTTTACTACATATCACGCAAAGGTTAACATATAAATTTAATTAATTTCAAACAATTTTTGTTAGTAGAAAAAAAAATTATTGAAAGTAATATTACGATAACAGAACGATTGGCTTGAGCCGGTCCTACTACGTAGCTAACAGGTTGTGTCGCATTATCCTATCAACGCTCGTTTATCTCTTTCTGTTGCATGTAACAGAAAAAGACGGAAATAGATAAGATTGTTCAATTTAAATCATAAGCAACATGTGGTATTTTTGACTCATATCGATCTGTCAAGGTATGTGTATGTAGATAAACGTAGAGAACGTTAGGTTGTTTTTATCTAGCCAATCCTTGCTGTCGGGGGTGTATTTTGATATTTATTTCGTGAGAAACAATAGTGGTGCAAATTTCGGCTTGCGCTTTAGGTTAGGTCCTTTTAGCGCAGCTTTCGAAACTGTGCGAAATCAGTGCGGATATTCTGATATCGACTTTTTTGCGAGAGTGCCGTAAGTTGGTGAGAACAGCTAGAGTAGAGGTCGTCGCGACGCGTTCCTTTTGAATATAATTGCTAAAAGTCCGGGTTTTCGAAGCGCATTGTATATATTCCAGACTTTACGCGACGTACTACAAGCTAAGCTTCATTTTAGTCGATATTTTTGCTGCAGAGTGGTGTAATTTCGCAGATGGCATAGAAATTTTTTGAATAATCATTTAAATTCGCGAGGTAAATTGTTTTTAACTATCGGTTATTTTACCAAAGTATGGTGTGATGAGGCGTGAGAAGGACGACAGACGTGAAGTTATGAAGAAGTTCACATTTAAAGGCGTTCTAGACAATTTCCGCAACTCTGTTGCTCAACCCTCCAGACAAGATCAAGAGATCCAAGAAACTCTCAAATCAGATCACTTCCAAATTAAGAGGGTAAGTTGTCATGTTGAAAATATTATATATATACAATAACAATCTATATCTACGATGGATCTATATGAAATGAAAACATATTGCATATAAAATAAATTTATTCATATAATATTTATTGTGAAAGATAACAGATATATACAAAAAATTCAAATTAGATTCAAATGATACCGACCGAAATAATAGTATGTGTGAATCTACTTCTCAATAAAATTAACAAACTCTAGAAATAAACGAGGGTTTTTTTTGAAATTAAGGATACAAAATTAGATTTCAACTTTTTTGGAAAGTTTCTTTCGATTTTAATTCACACTTGCAGTACAAATGAAAGTGAAGGACCAAAATTGTATTGAAATGACTGCATTTTAATATGTTTGAGGTTATATATTCATGAAATTTTATTAAAGGGCTCCAGAATTCCATTGTAATAATTTATCTTCTTCTTGAGTGAATTTTAGGTTGTTTTTAAATTTTATTTTACGTTTTACCGCTTGGCTCCGAAATTTTCAACAGGTTAGTTAGTTAGTTAGTAACGATCTAGCTTACTAGAGCAAGATCAATCAAAAATCCACTAAATTGAGACAAAACAGATGAAAACCTTATTTCCCTATAACTAATCAAAGCTCTAGCAATTTTAGGCAAGATTAAAAGAAGAAACAGGCATCTAAGGCACACTCTATTAAAAATTTAGCTCACTAAAGCAAAATAAAAAAATCTAGCTATTCAAGGCAAAATATATAAAAAGTCACCTTCCTAGAACTAATTAAAGCTTTTTGACAAGATTAACTGATTTAAGGCATACTTTTACTTAATGTAAAATCAATGAGGAACCTAACAACTTAAACCAGGATCATTTAGAGGTTCAATTATATTAGGCAAGATTAAAAGTCAGTCGAAAATTCAAAAACCAAATGAAATGTCGATTCAAGTTCCAATTATCTAAGGCAAGATTATTCAAAGCTATAGTTAGCCAAGGCAAGTTCCATTCGAGAGCATAGCTTTCAAGGCAAGATCAAGCAATGATCCATTCATCCACCAAATGCTAAATAAATAAAAGCTTCAGCTCTTTGAGGCAAGATAACTGACACATTTAGCTACTAAAAAGAAAGATTGATGCAAGGTCTAATTATATGAGGCAAGATTAATCTGAGATTCAATCATATGAGGTAACACTAATTTGAGATTCATTTATCTAAGGCAAGACCAATGAAAGCTACATCCATTTAAAATTGATTTAAAATCAATGCAACTAAGAGAAGATTAATTTGAAATTAAGTCGAACCTTGCAAAACAAAATTAATTAAAATGTAACTATCCAAAGAAAGCAAAATGAATCGTTAATTCAGGTACAAAATTATTTAAGATATAACTGTTCGAGCTAAGCAATTATACAATCATCTAAAGCAAGATTCATCTAAGAATCAGAGAACTAAGGCAATAAAGATTTAGTATCCAGCCAACTAAGGCGATGTTAATTAAATTTTACAGCCAATTAAGGCAAAATCGATTTAAGACTCAGCTACCTAGGGAAAGATTGTTCAAAGTTTGAACTATTTAAAGCAAGATTAATGAATTTAATTGATCTAGAATTCAGTGATATATGGCAAGGTTAATCGAGCATAGATTTATCTGAGATAAAATATCTAGTTGTCTGAAGCAGGATAAATTAAAAAAGCAAGTATCAAATGAGAAATCGATTTAGATCAATGAAGAACCAGCTTTGTGAGTCAAATTAATCAGATATTCATCCCAACTAAATCAAAACCGATTGAAGAACCAGCCATCTAAGACAACAGTTTTGGTCAACTAAAGCAAGATTTAAAAGATATACAATTACGTAAGATGAGATATATTTAACATTCAGCTAAATAAAGCTAGATGGATTCAAAATCCAGCCAATTAAGGCAAGATAGATTTGAAATTCGGTTATAGTTCAACCATCTAAGACAAATCCTATTGAGATTTTGCATTATTATGTGAGAAAATCCAAAAATGAAATATCGAATCAAAATCCAGCTGTGTAAGGCAAGATTAATTGAAAAATCAACCGATTGAGATGAGATGGACTTAAATCTAACAATTTTAAGCAAGTTCACTCAAAGATACAGTCAATTGACGCAAGACAGACTCAATATCTCGGGAATCAAGGTAAAATAGATACTAAAATCAGTCATTTAAGCAAATCCAACTGATGATTTTGCTCTATTATGTAGGATACATCTAAAATGAAAGATTTCTAGCCATAACAAGCAAGATAGAATCAAGATACAGAAGTCCATGGCAAGATTCGTTGAAAATTAACCAATTTAGGTGAGATCCATTCGAAGTCTAGCCGTCTAAAGCAAGTTCAATCAAAGACACAACCAATAAATTAAGGTAAGATAAAAGGTAAGAAAAAAGTTATCAATGGCAAGATTAAATTACGCTATTATGTGATATATATCCAAATTGAAAGATTTATTCAAGATCTAGCCATAACAAGCAAGATAGATTCAAGATCCAGATGTCCAAGGCAAGATTCAAAGATAAAGCCAAAAACAGAAAGGCAGATTTAATATCCATCGAATTAAGGTAATTTGAAATTTAGTCATATAAAGCAAGATTAGGTTGTAATTCAATCATCTAACACAAATCCTAATGAAATTTTGCTTTATCATGTGAGATACATCCAAAAATTAAAAATTGAATCAAAATCCAGCTAACTAAGGCAAGATTAATTGAAAATTCACCCGATTGAGTTAAGATGGATTTAAAATCTAACAATTTAAAGCGAGTTCAATCAAACATACATCTAACTATCTAAAACAAACCCAATTGACTCTATTATGTAAGATACATCCAGAATCAAAGATTGTTTCAAGATCTTGCCGTATAAAGCAAAATAGATTTAACTTACATCTATCCAAGAACAAATTTAACCAATTAAGGTTAGTCGTCTAATGCATGTCCAAATATATAGCCAATTGAAGCAATGCAGATTCAATATCCATTGAATTAAGGTAAGACAAAAACGAAAAATGTCATCAAAAGCCAGATTAAATAAAAATTCAACCATCTAAGGCAAACACAATCTATTAAATCACTTTATTATGTAAGATACATCCAAAATGAAAGATTGATTCAAGATCCAGCCAAATGAAGCAAGATATATTCAAGATCCAGCTATTCAAGGTAAGATTCGTGAAAATTTAACCAATTAAGGTAAGATCGGTTCAAAGTGTAGCCGTCTCAAGCAAGTTCAATCAAAGATACAGCCAATTAAAACAAGGCAGATTCAATATCTATTGAATTGAGGTAAGATAGATACGAAAAAGGCCATCAAAGGCAATATTAAGTAAAAATTCAACCATCTAAGGAAAACAATGATCAAATCACTTTATTATGTAAGGTATATCCAAAATAAAAGATTGATTCAAGATTCAATTAAGGTGAGATCGGTTCAAAGTCTAGCCGTCTTACATATTCAATAGGTAAAATAGATTTTGGGTAAGCTAGATACGGAAACTAGTAGTCTAAGGCAAGATTAGGTAAAAATTTAACCATCTAAAGCAAACCCAATTGACGATTAAGCTCTATTATGTAAGATTCATTTAAAATAAAAGATTGATTCGAGATCTAGCCATACAAAGCAAGATAGATTCAATCCAGCTGTCCAAGGCAAGATTCATTGAAAATTAAAGCAAGTTCAATCAAATATATAGCCACTAAAGTAAAAGAGATTCAATATCCAGCTGTCTAAGGCAAGACTAATTAAAAATTTTACCAGTTAAGACTAAATAGAATTAAAGTCTAGCCATGTGAGGCAAGATAAGTCAGAAAACCAGCTACCCAAAGCAATATTAATAAAAGATCCAGACAAAATAGAAATGAGCCAGTTAAGGCAAGATTAGTCAAAAATAGATCAAATGCAAGATTTATCGAATAATAATCGTTGATAATACATTTTATAAATTTGAGGAGTGCTACCTTAAGATTGTATGAGTGGCATTTCCACTTTTACTCAAAAATTTAACGTCATACTATTTCTTCAAAAAATATATTAAATGAAACATGTTTTGTTCTTATATGGTAATTTTCTTATTTAATTAAAAAAGAAGAAAAACTCGGTATGTATAATGGATTACTACGTGTTGATTCGGTGATACTAAAGATTAAAAACGTTTTGTACCACTACCTACTACACTATTTTATTTATATATTTAGGCAGCAGCGAGATTCGATACCGAATCCAAATACACTCCCTCTAGTTTCTTTGATATCGTAAATTGTACAATGTTGCCTCGTTATCACAAACACAAATGGTATTGTCAAGGTCGTTGTTCCATTTTCGATGATGTATTCGTTTTCGTAATAATATATCTAACAAAACGGATAAATATTTACACTGAAAAAAGTGTTGTTTTCGAATAATGGGAAGCAATGAAAACAGTTAGTACAGTAGTTCTAATTTAAAGTCATCAGTTTCTTTTAGATATTTGAAAAACTGTGAAAATCGGCTTCGATTAGTCACATAAAAATTGATTTAAAGTAATAGTAAGTGATATTTAACGATCAACAAACACGTAAATTACAGCAACTGTATTTCGGAATTTTTGAATTAATGCTGGAAAACTTAGTGGCTGTCGCGCACCGCATCACTATTCATTTTTTTATCAAAGATAATGTAAAACCAGCAGAAACTCATCGAAAATTCGGGGATGAGTGCCTCTTCGACTCAAGTGTATGAACCGAAAAGACTGAAAAGTATTGGCACACTTTGCCACATGCGCGGCGTCCCAAATCAAGTGTTACCGATGAGAATGTCAGCGCCGTAGAAAAACTTAATTTGGGAAAACGACGCAGTATAGTACACGAAATGGCTGCAGAATTTGGCATTAACGTAGATAATAATGAGCATGAACGGCTCGGTTACAGATTTCAGTTTCAGTAAGTGCCAAGACTTCTGAATTTTCTGAGTTGTTGCGGTTAATTTTCTCACTGAACAATCAACTATTTGCGCGAACCACCTAAAAAACACAATAAAACCTGTTTATAGATCAAAACGACGCGATATTCCAATCTGCAGTGTGATATTGCTGCAAGACAACGCAAGAGTTTCAACGATGCCTACCCCGCAATCCTATTTTGAACTGAGGCATTTAATCTGCTTTATTACCTTAGGAATAGTTGGAACTTCTCCTAAATGGCGAGTTAATTGTTACAGGATTAGTGAGTAGGAAGAAACAAAAATGGGACAGATGTGAATGTCATGGGGTAAATAGTTGGCATTGGATAGACTAGATGGCACGAGTTGGGAAAAGGGAATTAATGGCAAATGTAAGAGTTGTGATAGATACAAAGTTGTTTGGGGGACTTTGGAAGCAGGAGAGGAGTGCAAATGATGTTTCAGACGATTATGGAAGAATATGAGAAAGATGATTCGGTGATGACGTTGGATTCGAAGAAATTTGGGAAGGAGAATCGAAAACTAGGGAAAAGGAGACACGAGGAGAAATAGGGCGAGTCAAAATTAGTTGTAGGGAGTAAGAGTCGAAGTTGAGTCGAATAGCAGTAGGGTTGGGATAGATCTGAAAAGGTGCAGCAGCAAGGGATCCAATTATTTATATTGTTTTGGTATATACGAGAATCATAGAGACAAAGATAAGGAATTACAAGCATGAAGAAATGGAGGAGGAGCAAAGTGCATAAAGACAAACGATAGATAACATATACATATTGAGGAGCTTGATAGAAAAGGATATAGACTCACATATTACATTCATCGATTTAAAAGCTGCATTCGACTCATTAAAATAATGGTATGGGATAGTACTTATGTGGAAAATATGAATCTCTAGATAAAAAAAGATAACAAAAGGAAAATATCAAAAGGTAAGACGGAAGAAGGTTCAAATAGATGGACGAAGTTTAGGATGGAGATGGGGATAAAACAATTTTTGATTTAGGAAGAGAAATAAATCGGGAACGTATGTGTGAAATGGGCATGAGTCGGACAAGCATTTGAGAACTGAAAGTGTAAATGAGAACGTGGGAGAGGCAAAGAAGAATGCATAAGAATCAGAGGATTTCAATTTAGGAAAGATGGTGATAAGGGGCTACGAAATGATGAAAAGGTGAGGCAATTTGATGCCTTCTCAGAAATAATAGTGAAAGTAGATAAAATTTGAGATGAATGCAGGTTCTGAAGGTATAGAATACGTTTTGTGATTAAATATTGCTACGAATGAGTTCGCGAAATGGTTCCCTAGGCCGGATCTGTCCAGCTACTATGGAATTTTAAAAAATCGGCGAATTTGCGCGGCGTTTTTCGGGCAGCATCTTTTACATTTTTGATAAGTGGCAGAACTCGTTTGATGTTCATTTGTATACAATTTTTTTAGTAGCAGACAGTTTATTTACAGTATTTCTTCTAAATATTTTCTAGAAAGTCTATTTATTTATTTCTTTTTGTTCTAAAACTTTGTAGAATTTTATTTAGGTATATAAGTGATTTGTGTAAACGCAGTTAGTTATTTCTGAATAGATATTGGTAGTGAAAAGAACGAATTAGTAAAAGTAATCGTAGAAATTGTTTAAGTAATATTTATAAGTATATATAAGTGTATTGTATAGTGTGTAAATAAATTAAAAACATTAGAAACAGTGTATTAGTTAATTCACCTGAAAAGAAAGAGTGTAAATAAATGCGAAAAAATTACAAATATGTTTATATAAAAAATTAGATATGAAAGCTCGTTTTTCATATGTTTTATGGGATCAAGCATAATTTGTTTACGTTTTACTTAAATATTTTGAGGTTATGTTTTTTTTCAATGAATATTCATGCCGCAAATCACAGCTGTCAATATTCTTGAGGAATTATAATTATATAAGTCTTAAAATTGAGTAAGTTTTTTATATTTGATATGCCTAAAGTATAATTCAATGGAAAAGCGATTTTTATTTTTTTTATAAAGGTAATCAGATTACTTAATGACATATAAAGATAATTGTGAGTTAGAGGGTAGATAATGCCTTGGCCGTAAATTATTTGACAAATTATTTTTGAAACTTAATCTGAGTCTATTCCACCCAAAGAATGATCAGTGTGACATTTGTTGCAGTCATAAAACTAGAAAGATCAAGCCAGGAAAGAGAAAGATACTGACAAAGGTATTGTACAGTCCGGAGCTTGTCACGTATTCACACAGGATGTTGAATCGGTAAAATTGGACCCGTATCTTCAAGCCAGTGCTATTTATTATAAAACTAAATTATGCGTCCATAATTTTACATTATACAATTTAGCAACTAAGGAACTAAGAAGCCTCTGTTTTTGCTTCATGCTTAGTAGACCATCTAGAGAAGATTTTGAGTAAGAAATTATTGCCTGTGATTTTATATTCTGATGGCTGTTGTGCTCAAAATCGCAATGTTACCTTAAGCAAGTTAAGCGTTTGAAAAAAATATTGTGATTACTCAAAAAAAGTTGGAAAAAGCCCACAATATTTTATTCCGAAGAACTAGTGGATGAATTTTTTAAATTAGAGGTTCTACAGTTTGATCAATAATGTCGAATTCCCACATTTTTTCTTCCTCTTTGATAACATGCTGAATGCATTTTTGCCAGTTTTCAGCAGTAACGTTTTTTAAAGCTTCTTTCACTAATATTCTTATAACGTCCTTTAATCTAAATGTTGTGTTTTTCCGAGCTACTTCACCTTTAACTTGGGCAAATATCAATTCGATTTGATTGAGTTCACAGTGATAGGGAGGAAGACGAATAATAGTAATTTGGCGATTTCTTGCCACTTCATCAATATTATATTTCTTGTGGGGATTTTTATTTACTTTGACAATGGTTCGTTTTTCACCAAGTCATTGTTGAATGTAATATTTTTTTGTATTAACCAGTTAATAATGTCTTGTTTTCTCCATGACGTCGTAGGTAGACTTTCAACTTGTCTCGAGTGATGACTGGCGTTGTCAAGAACAATTACAGATCCGGCTGGAATAAGATCTAGCATTTGTATAAAGTACTCCTCTAACACATCTGCATTCATAACCTCGTGATAGTCACCGGTTTTTTTATTCAAATAACAGTAGGCCATCATCAACAAAACCACTGCATTTCCCCGATGGAGCTCTCAATCCTGTTGATAGTTCCTCCAAGAAATCTTGTCTAAAATTATTAACCGTCTTATCTTGCCATATTTTCCTATAGTGTGCCCCTTGTTAACCCAAGTCTCGTCCACATAAAAAATAGTTTTTTCTTCCTCCCGGAGTTTCTTAATGGTAGGAATTTTCTTTTTAAAGTAAAATGAGTGGACTTTTCTGCGGATTAAATATTTGTAATCTTCATTCATGAAGGAAATTTGAACTTAATGCAATAAATTTCTTAGAAAATTAATGTTGGATTCATTTGATAAGGTTTAATAAAATAAAATAATAAATTGTTCTTAAATGTGACTACGGCTATGGTGGCCAGGAGAGGGATTGATTTATTACTCTACTCTCTTTCCGAAAGGAGTATAATATATTTACAAGAATCTTCATTTTTTATAAATTTGTTTGTGTTTATATGTACTGTACTTTTTGCGTTTGTGTACAGGGTCACGAGCTGAATTGATATGTATATGGGAAAGTACTGCGACTAGTGTTCTAAAAATATGCTTGCATGGGTTTTCCAAAATGATTGTTTCAGCTAAAATAATTCCAGTTTACTGAAACTTCCGGTTATACCAGAAGTGGACCCAAACTTCGTTATTTTAAACGGAATGCTGTGGTTTTTATTAAATTTTTGGAATCTACAATACGGAATCTTCAGTTTTTCCAAGTTTCTTCAAAAATCGTTAATCTGAGATATGAATTTACTAAAGAAATCCCCTTAATTATAATCCAATGATAAAGAGAAGTTTTTAGATAGCGAAATTCGGCACCAATTTCTGAACACCCTATATATATTTTTGTAAACGTTTTCACAGATTTTGAAAGCTGTAAGTGTTAATTGTCTAAATCCCAAAAATATTAGATCTGACTTACTTAAACTTAGAAATATCATCTTTTTAGTGGAGCGCTGCATGTGAAAATGTGAAATAATTAAAAAATGCTAGCAGCATCCCCTTTATTTTTTTAAATTACTTTTCATATTTTTTATGTAAAATTTGGATACTCCTCTTTGAGCTGATTTCAAAAATGTATAATACTTGTAGGTTAAAGTGGTTAGTTTATGAGATAAACAATTTTTCTTTTAAGAGCACAAATTTTACTTATTATTTACTTTCACCTTATTTGCCTGTACTAAAATGGGTTGTACAACAGTTCAAAATCTTTAATCTTTTTAACTGTGCTATTTATTATGAAGTTACAATAAGTGTTCAAAATGAGTACCATTCACTTCCATACAATGGTATAATCTATTTTGAAATGCCTCTCTGACATTGCTTAATACGGCTGGATTTAATTGTCGACATTCATTTTCTATCCTCTCTCGTAAATCATCCAGAGATTCTGGTTGGGTAGCATAAACTTTTGTTTTTAAATACCCCCATAAAAAGAAGTCTAGGGGTGTTAAATCCGGTGACCTAGGTGGCCACTCCATCATCTGCCCCCTTCTACCTATCCAACGAGCGAGGAATGTTTCGTTTAAAAATTGTCGGACAGGCATAGCATAGTGTGGGGGGGCTTCGTCTTGTTGAAATACCAGTAAATCTTCGGAAAGGTTATCATCATTTTCTATTATTGTTGTAATACGTGGGTCAACCCCTTCCCTGAGTAACTCAAGATATGATTCACCATTTAAATTTCCGTTGATGAAGAAAGGTCCGACAATGTGTCACCTAGGATACCACACCAAACGTTTAACTTTTGGGGATGTTGTGTATGGAATTCACGCATAATATGTGGATCACTTTCAGCCCAATATCTACAATTATGCCTACTTACTAAGCCATTTAATGACCATGAGCATTCATCAGAAAAGCAAATATTGTTTAACAATTGTGGATTGTTATTGATAATTTGCGTCATTGATTCGCAAAACTCTAGACGACGATAAAAATCATCTTCATTCAACTCGTGCACCAACTTAACTTTGTATGGGTGGTACTTGAATTTATGTAGAACTCGGAAAACTGTAGAAGATGAAACACCGATCGCTCTACTTATTGTTGACAACGATTGGGGTTGTTGAGCCTCTAAGCTGACTTGCCCTAAAATTGCCACTTGGATTGCTTCGTTATTTACGAGTCCCTCTCGCTTATGCACTTTATTGCAAACAGACCCTGTTGTGGTAAATTTCTCCATCAGTTGAATTACATACTTATGAGTTGCATGTCTTCCGTCATGTAATTCGTTAAATATTCTAGCAGCAGCTCTTGCACAATTATTATTTTGGTAGTATAAACCTACAATTTCAATTCTTTCTTGCAAAGAGTAAACCATTTCAGAGAAACAAAATAAATAATGTATCAAATTACACTATCAATAGTGACAATGTCAAACTTTAATAAAAAGTAGAGTTTTTTGTTGTTTGGATTTTTTAAGTAGAATAAATAGCACAGTTAAAAAGATTAAAGAGTTTGAACTGTTGTACAACCCATTTTAGTACAGGCAAATAAGGTGAAAGTAAATAATAAGTAAAATTTGTGCTCTTAAAAGAAAAATTGTTTATCTCATAAACTAACCACTTTAACCTACAAGTATTATACATTTTTGAAATCAGCTCAAAGAGGAGTATCCAAATTTTACATAAAAAATATGAAAAGTAATTTAAAAAAATAAAGGGGATGCTGCTAGGGGTGAGGGGGTGGCTTTTCCAGTAAGTTTAAATAAGCCATAATGCTTGCCCCTTCCAACATAAATTGACGTGTTTTTGGATTTTTTGGATTGGAAATACCAGTATTACAAAAGTTATTAAAGGTGGATACTTTTATCTGAAAAGCACTGTATAAAATTATATTGAAATTTCGCGTAGATTCCAAAAATTTAATAAAAACTATAGCATTCCCTTTAAATTAACGAAGTTTGGGCCCCCTTCCGATATAAGCGGATGTTTCAGAAAACTGAAACTATTTTAGCTGAAACGATCATTTTGGAAAACCCATACAATCAAATTTTCAGAACACTAGTTGCAGTACTTTCCCATATGCATGTTGATTCAGGTCGTCGTGAAGAACCCTGTATATCAGGTGAAGCGATTCTGAATCTTGTACTTAATTTATAAAAAAACTCCATAAGTACAAGGCGCAATTAATACTACGTTTTTTTATTATTTGGTTTTACTAATTCTGTAATAGCTATTATGGGATGCCGAATCGATGAATGACTACACCTAATAGAAGTTTTATTGTACGGTTGACCTCACTCGTAATTTAATTGCCGACATCTCGAATAACAGCCGGTTTTTCATAAACACGAACCGTACAACACTAAATGAAGCAGCAAAAAATCTGATTCAATGAACAACGTTTTTTTTTTATCATTAATAGATTTCTATATTTTACATACTGGGTAGTTTTTCGTGTTACGTTATTATGGACATTATCCAAAAAAGTTATCAACGAAAATTGTGAGCAATAACAAATTTCTATCTGGAAAACACACAGGGTAATAGAAGTAAGTAATGTCGGTTTGCATATGAGGAAATTCCTGCGCCTCAATTAAAACATGTTGTAACTTGCCAAAATTAATCTCTTAATTCTATGAAGAGTACAATATATGAAATAGAAGGGAAGACCTAGTTAATGAGCGAACGTTACTTTATTCGTTTAATCGTTCTAATAGTAGATATTTGATGCTTGAAGATCGTTCGCCCTTAGGTCTTCCATCTCCTTGTGATATAGAGATTACAAGGAAAAAAATAGAAAACGAATGTAGTACCAGCAGTACCAGATCCTTACCTTGCCCGAAAGATGATTTTTACATCCTATGGAAAATGGATTTATCTAAACAACCCGAACATGGAAAATAAGTTCTTTGACTAAGGGTAATTACCAGAACCCATCGCAAAGAAAAGACGATTCGAAAACATTCTAGATGGTCGAGCTATCAATGCCGGGGTAAATAATGATGCGAATTATTTATGAGACATCCTCTATATATTAACCTAAGGAAAACCGAGCTATTTCTTTTCACTATGAGGCGCAACCCTGGCATGCTCCTAAATATTTCGTTGGAAGGAGATATCATTCTTACTTACTCTAGAGCCGTAAAATATTTGAGAGTAACTCTGACAGGAACACGTGGCCGATTTTTAATTTCGATATTGTTGCTTATTCTTCGGGCTCATTTCAACATTGTTCAATGTAGCAAATAAATTTCTTTAGCATATGTTGTTCAACAAGTCAAGTTCAAGCTAGCATGTACTCAAAAATTTGTTGCTGATCGAAATGATCGGCCGATTTTTAATTTCGATTTTGTTGCTTATTCTTCGGGCTCATTTCAACATTGTTCAATGTAGCAAATAAATTTCTTTAGCATATGTTGTTCAACAAGTCAAGTTCAAGCTAGCATGTACTCAAAAATTTGTTGCTGATCGAAAGGATCGGCCGATTTTTTGTTCCTATTTTGTTGCTCACTCTTTAGGCTTATTTGATCATTGTTCAATGTAGCAACTAAATATTCTCTCCATTTATCATGTAACAAGTCGAGTTCAAGCAATCATGTGTCAAGAAAATTACTGCTAGTATAAAAATTTCGTCTGGTCTTTTTTTTCTAATTTTCGGTAGTACTTACCTGCAGCAACAAATTAGCAATACATTTTGGTTCACTAGTTGACTCGATATCTATTGGTTTATCGAAATTTTATGCCAGTTTTATATGAATTTAGCATTAATTGCGATTTTTCGCGAACGGCTTAAGTAACACAATCACGGTTTCAGCAACTAAATAGCTACAAAAAGCTACAGATTTTGCAAATTTTTTTATTGATTTCTGCTAATTTGACATTGCTACCTTGATAGAGCTTCAAAAAACAATTGGTGTTTACGAGCTGCAACCTAATTTTCTGCAGGCCTCTTTCTCGTTCTGCGACCATGTCGCACTGTCGCTCGTTTTTCTGATTTTCTACAAGGTATTATCAACATAAAAACTCTCATCGGTTTCTTCATTTCTCGATAAACATTTAAAAAAAACAAAAATATGACATTTCAATTTGCTTTGAAATAAAATAAAATTACTGATATCACGTTTATTCTTTTCTACCGAGTCGATATGTTTATAAAATCGTTGCAGACATAGGATTTAACATCCCCGTGTTTCTAAACCAAAACAAATTACTTTTTCATCATAGTTAACTTTTTTCTTAAAAATATTTCTCGTCCAGATACATTTTGGCTTTAAAATGGATTCGCTAGGGACATAGCCATGTTAGACGTTAAATCAGAGAACAAACTTTTTTAGACGGAAGGTCACTAGATTTCTTTCCAACCGGAAAGTTCCAACGGCCTATCGTAAATTGTTATCCCAAATAACGCGATTTCGGAGGGATATATTTTAATTTGTTACTCACGGTTTGGGGAAATTGGAAAAAAGAAGAAATTTGTAACATTATTTTCTACTTGTACTTTAATTGTTCTTTACATTTAAAATTTGTTAGTTTTTGTGTCATGTATATTTCTTAAATTGCCCTATTTTGGGGTAATCAAATTATAATTTACAATTTCATATGTTTCCGAGTCTTTTCTCGGAAACTCGGAAACTTTTCAGACAACTTTTGTAAATAACAATAATTTTGTAACAAAAGTTGAATTTAAATAGTAGTTTCATCATAACCTTAAATAAAGTTTGGTATTAATTTAGTTAAATTAGGTTATATGTTATTTAAAATAGCTTTTTCGGCATTGAAGACTCCGCCTATTTTTTGGAAGATTGAAATTACGTAACAAAAGAGACACGCCATTAAGTCGTCTTGCTAAAGGAATCCTTAATTAAAAAAGATTAATCATGAGGCTACGTAAAAGGGTGCGGAATTTATAAAATAGAGATGGTCTACGTATTTCTTAATGCGTGAAAAAAGCGGAGAGAAATTGAAAAATTTCTAGTGAAATATTTTGGCGAACTCGGTAGGCGTTTTTGTACAAACATCAGCCAAATTATTAGCTTTTAGAAAAATAAAATTAAGTAGCAAAAATCCATTTTGGAAATTCATTTCCAGCAAGCTACAAATCGTTTTAAAATTTCTAATCTGAATATACAACATACCAGGTGGTGATCTGAACTTTTAGTAACCGAAAAACCGTCAAATTTTTGCATTTTTAATTTTTTTGCTTATAGATGACGTCGCACGGAAAATGTCATTCTATTTAAAAATACAGAGGACTAAATTCTGCGTCGACTGATATTCATCGAATATTTCGTACTTTGTTTGCAACTTTACATTGTGAGCTTTTCCAAAACCACATATGTAGAAATCAGATACTCCTATGCAAATATTAATGGAATAAAAGTTGTAGAGACTAAAATTTCGCGTTATATTGATACCTTAGTTTTGAAATTCGAAATTTGGCATCAATTCTAAATCATTTTTTTTGCGTTTTGATTAATTTTATGTCATTTAAGGTAGAAAAATATCAACATTTTGTACACAACTGCATTTCTTATTGATTTGTTGAAGGAATATGGGTAGCTTGAGCACAAATTCTTTAAACAACTACTTTCCTAGCTAATGCCTCGACAAATATTGAATTACATCTCTTTTTATGAGCGCAATTTTTGTCGAAAATTGTCATTAATTAAGCTTGATTTGGTAAAAAATAGGCATTCTCGACAACAAATTGGGTGAGAATTCACTTTTCTCAATTTTATTGGTAAAAATTTAAATTTTTCTCATAAAAGTGTAAGAAAAATTGACTTTTTTTAGTTTAATACTGTTAAAATTCGCTTTTCCAAATAAAATTTGAACAAAAAAGGCTTTACAAGATTGAATATGGTGAAAAATTCGTTTCACAATATTGAATTTTTTGAAAAATTGACGTTTTAAGTTAATTTTTATCATTTATTTAGTTTGATTTGATAAAAAATTGGCATTCTCGACAACAAATTAGGTGAAAATTCACTTTCCTCAGTTTAATACTGAAAATTTGCTTTTCCAAATGAAATTTGAACATTGAACAAATAATTTTCTGATGGAAATAGATGAAGAATTGAGTTTTCCGTGCTCAATATCTGTGTTACATCAAGTTTTTTTGTCTACCGTTGTAATATAAAAGGCAAATTATACTAAGGCATAGTTTAATCACAGATTAAATCATATCCCACCTATTTAATTAAATATCAACCATATTGTTTTCCAGAAGTAGGGAGGGAAGCACAGGAACAATTTTTTTATATGAAGATTAAAATATATTCATGTACTTCGACACGTCACATCTGAAAAATCACTTTTCCTTCGAATCGTTCTTGTATCTTTTTATAAACAGTGACCTTTATAATTTCTCGTCCATCATCTCTTCGTTTTATTGGTTTTCCGACAAACCGGTTTTTATTCCCACCGTTGAGTGTCTATATAAAAAGGGGCATTAATGGAAACTTTATTTTCTCGACCTTTCGTTATCGAGTGACTTCGATTACTTTTATGATATTTTTTTACGAGAAGTAATTTATAGATCCACATTGGAAATCCATACGTGGGTAATAAAATAATATACTTGTATATTGGTTGATCAATTTTTCATTTTTAACAGAAAAAACTCTGTCTAGACGTCGAAAATGTTCAAGTGAAACTACTAACCTCGATACGGAAACTGTTGACCAGACCATACCCAAATTCTATGGTAGCCATGAATAACGGATCCTACAACATGAGAATGTCCAGGTTATACCAAGTTAGAAGGTTTTATATGACCAAACCGTTTGAATTTAAATTATGGTGTTAGTTAAAAGTAGCCTGATATCTAACTAATATTGCAGCAATGATCAACTGGTATCGATGTTTTTTAATTTCCATTAATAACATACCTTCTAAACTACAACTTTGTTTCCGGTAGAGATCCTGAACATGTTCAGGATCTAACAACCACGCTGCACACTAACTGCGTCCCTCGGTCAACCGGACCTATAAAGGTCCGAGTCAATAACCATGTTTTTTATCTACAGGCTGTTAGTTATAAAATTTCAACCAATCACTTCAAGCTTATCCCTATCCATGATACTTATCCCAACAAGTGAGGGGATGTTATGATTAATAAGTTTATAATATGTATTTTACTTAAGCTCCAGGTAAGAAAATGGTTTAACCAGAATTCAATATTTAGATATCGATAATCTTGGGAAGAATAATTAGATTACAGAACTATTTAGTTGCACACTTCTTGGAAGGTCTTCGGGACGCGACTCATATAATGACCCTTAGGCACTTCGCACACGGGTCGACTCATTTACAATTTCAGTTTGCAACTCTCGGCTGATAGTCGGTTTCAGTTGGCAACAGAGCTAGGACGAGTGAAATCCTATTTCTATAATTTTACTTTATGTGGTGCTAGTTTTTGAAAATGCATTCTAGCATAGTGAGTCTGAGGAAGAAATGATAGATTACTATCAGTACAGACGGTATCGTAGAGGAGGAAGAAGGAAATATTGGTGTCATTTGTATATTCAAAAAAACTTAAAAACTTGTTGCTGCCGAAGAACTGAAAGAAACGCTGTTTGTTGCTGCCGAAGAACTGAAAAGAACAGATGCAAAGTTTGTAGCATTCTATAGTTGTCATGCTTCTCCACCTCTTCAACAAAAAAATATTGATTGATTGAGATTGATTACACTCATTTTAAATAATATAAAGCCCTCCGCACCCGTGGTCTTCTATTGTACTTCACGCAACTACGCGACTGAGGTTGCAGGCGACCGGAGTCAGCGTTGCGTGCAAATCATGCGAGTCACGTTGCTAACTGGATTTGAGTTTATGACTGGCAGTAGCCCGTGTGAGGACTCCCACTGTGAAACACAGACAAGGTTGCGCGCGACTCCCGTTGACAACTAGAATTGCAAATGAGTCAACCCGTGTGCGGAGGGCCTTACAGTGACCCGGCTTAAAATTTGACCGCTGGACGCAACTCGTACACAACCAAAATCCTGTGTTCTTAGCATAGTTTTGTGATTCCGAACGTCTTCCGAATACATGTTCTTACAACATGGTGGTTGCCTGACACAATATTTTATATATGTTTGGCAAACCTTGATAGGTTGATAGGACGTAGAAATTTATTCATTTGGTCTCCCAAGTTTCCAGACCTAACTTGCTTAGACTTTTATTTATGGGGCCGAATAAGAGATCTCGTTATACAAGAGATGATATGTTTAAAATAATACGATAGGCAAAACGATCCGTCAGCGCCTCATTTCATGTATAAAAAAATTATGGAGACGATAATGATGATGTAAATAATACGTTCTTGAGATATGGCCGAAGGCCGTTCTTAGTTGCCAACTCGGTACATACTTTCCTATAGAAATTGTATTTGTTTATTCCCTCCATATTTTCTGATACGTGAACCGATTGTGAGCATAAAGATGTATGAGGAAAGAGGAAACGTATTACCATGTAATTATCAAGCGTCGTATCTAGGGCGTCGAGACGGCGACTTTCGACAGACGTTATATCGTCGAAGGCGGCGGCAGTTGACTGACACGATCATGAAGGTATTTTTCGGTAAAAAGGTCATGATATATCTCATTTTTCTTCTAGATCTCTTAAAAAATGTCTAGTCAGCTGTTAGTCTAATCGGGGAAAGTGAGTTTTCTGCAAAAAATTGTACGAAAATTTGGAAGTTTTAGAGATTGTTCCATCGACTTGCAATACAATTCTGGGAAAGTTATTTTTTTATTGTTTTTGCCGAAAAATTGAAACGAAGAACTAGCCTCATAGTAACGCTAGGAAGGAAAGCTAAATATTTTGAAAACACGTCTTTATATTTATGTTAAAAGTGATTACTACCTAGGTAAGGTTAGGTTAGTAAGGGTAATCTCGATCTAAATTGGTCGTTCTTCACTTAGGAGCCCGAGGCCTATTGGGTTAACCCCAGCATTTGATGGTCGTGGTAGGGCATCAGCAAAGAAGAAGCTCAATTATCTCTTCATCTCCGGTACACTCTTTGCTATATTTCCGAGTTTTGTCCAGTGATTGATCTTGTAACAAAATCTCCGATTCCATAGGTAGCGGCACTATTACTGTCTCTTTAACATTTTCTCCATTCGTTTCTGTTTTAGCAAGCCTATCTGCCCTGGATTCCCTTCCATTTCATAATGTCCAGGTACCCAGCAGAACTCCAATGTCACGAATCCAGGAGAGTGCTCCGCGACTGCTCATTACCACTTTTGAATTTGTTGGTTTTGTTGCGTGGAATGCTGTACTTCACTTTCTCTTATCAGTCTGGAGACCTTCTCTACTACGTAGATTTCCGCTTGAAGTATGTTACATCCAGCCAAAAGACTTTTGACTGTTCAGTTTCTTTGAAATTTTTTTGCTCAAGTAGAAATCCAATGAAACGAATGAATTAGATTGAATCAGATTGAAGTCTATCAATCAGTAGAACAGATCACATGGGATGTTTTCACTTTATCACGTTGCCCTGGATACATAATGATTTATTTAGATTTTGACGTTTCAAATATTTGATATTTGGTTGTAAAATTATAGAATCAAACATACCAAAAAATACCGTTTATAACAAATTTGTACGGAAAGCATTTATGGAATTTGAATGATAGAAAATATCAATTAGATGGAAATCGGAAGGCGGAATAATTGGCGTTGATTTTATAGGATTGGGCTGTGAATGAATGAGAAGAAAAGATGGCACAGGGTTTAAAAGAACTACGTTGAAGCTTGTTGCTTATAGCTTGATTTCCAAGGAATAAGCTTTCGAAATCTGCTATAAAATATTATCGAACAATTATCAATATCCTTGGGTTATTACTACTGAAAACATACCGGCTCCTGTTTCATATTTTGCTACCAAGTCATTTGTGAAGATTGCAAATTCCATTATCCACCATCAGTTCTACTCTTGTAGGAATTTTTATTTTTATCTCTTGCTTGTGATCATATATTCGGTGTTCTGAGCTAATCTATTTTATATTCTTTTTCATCCCGTTTTACCCATTTCGTTCAGAATAGTTGTAAGTCCATGTTTATTTTTTCTCCAAATGTTATTTTTTCTCACCTTTATATAGAATGAATCAATATCACTGTCAAATGTAGAGCTTTTTAGATATTTTCTGCAGCCCAATTTCGACACAGCCACCCCACAACGATCATCATGAAACTCTATACGTAGACTATTATATCTATTTTATGTGGAAATATTTACTTCCGGAGATATTATTTCAGGAAGGCTAACAGTTATCGAACTATGGAAAACTGTGTTCGATAGATCTCTTTAAGATCTATCTATGTGTGAAAAGTCATGACGATTGACGCATGCAAATGCATCATTTTTAGAAAAAAAAGACGTATCTCCAGGAAGCATATTTCACACAGATGGCTAGTCTATAAATGTCTCAGCTACACTCATGAGTGGGTCAATCACAAAGAGAGATTTGTTTCTGATAGCGGGGTCAATACCCAAAGAATTGAGGCCAGCTGGAGACCTCTGAGAGCATTCTTCCGCGATAGGCGGCAGAAGATTGGAAGGACAGAATTATAGAATATATATGGCGTCGAGAAAATACACCCATTCATTTCATTAATAGAAGAAATCAAAAATGATTTTCAAATGTAAAAGTTACAGATTTAAGTCCAATTAAAATATTTGATTGAAGAAAATTATGTTTATTATCTTCATTTCAGTCTCTAACACAACCTAACCTAACTCATCCTAACCTAACCGAACCAAAAATTACAAAATTTTCATTTTATCTATTGATTTTTCATGAAAACTCTTCTGCGAATGCGTCAATCATCATGACTTTTCACACACAGATAATGGCCACTTCCGGTATCTCCGGAAGTAAATGTTTCCGCATAAAATAGATATGATAAATCGATTTCTTGTATCATCAAAAGTCTTTGTATAAAGTTTCATGATGATCGTTGTGGAGTGGCTTATCATACTCTTACCCCTATTTCTGACATAACAAAATTTTACAGTTAAGCTGAATATGGAAAAATAAATAATAAAAAAGCATTGTCTCCCAGATTTATTCATTGTAATTGCATTTGGGAGATGGTACGCACCGGAATATTACCCTAAAAATTACCCAGATCTAATTTTTCATTTTTCTAAGCTTCACTGCTTTTAAGATTTTGTAGAAAATGCAAATTCATTTTATAGCCGGTTATATATAACAGTTTTCTGACATATTAATTACTCTATTATTTAAGTAAAAACGACCTAACAACGGCGAGTGAAAATCTTGGAAAATCTCTTTTTATATATAGAATTTTTCTTTTCGGTTACATCACATTATCAGGGTTTGAATTTCCTAGTTGCAACTTGAACATTTTAATTTTACATAATCGAGAATCGATTTTTATATATATAATACATTCACCACATTTTTCATGCTTCCATCTTTTCCCCGAAAATCTTCCTCAATACAACAATAATCCTTAGGCACCTATTGACCGACCGACCAAGGAAATTCCAAGTCACCTTACTTTTATAATCGTCTTAATGTCCTAACAAGATGTAATTAACTTCATCCTCTCCAATATATCTGGTAATACGTTTCAGGAAAAACCAACATACCTACATCTCTCTATCTTCCATAGTGTTCATGACACCCCCTATTTCTTACGTCCACGAATCCAGGCGAGTCGTTTTGAACCGAAGAGTCAAGATCACTCTTCCTCTCGAACACCTAGTTGTCTAGCGGAGCTACGTTGCTCCTAGAGATAAGACACTTTGATTTTTGTGTTACTCCTTCGCTATCCGCGATCCTAAGACTAACTCCTATAGTTTTTACTATTAATTCAAACCACATTTTGGAAGTTGAGAGAAGAAACTCTTAGGGAGACAAAGTGAATAAAGATCAGGAAAATAGCCCTCAAGTTTGTATAGATAAGCCTTAAGATCCGAAGAATAGCCCATCGTATTCTATGGTTTCAACAAGCTCTTTGAGACCGTGATAAAACCATTCTTAGAGCTTAGATCCTAAAAATTTGGATCTAAATTTTTCCTTCGCTAGAAGTTCGCCATAAATAATATTCTGACGGTGTAAGATCCGGACCAAATGTTGGTAGGAGTTCAATAGCTCCAAGTTCTTCGAACTTATTACGCATAACTTTCGCAGTATGTGGCTTAGCATTTTCTTGCAAGGGAATTCGCAAGAAAATTGTTAACTAAATTGTTAACTAAACCTGGATCTTTCTTCGAAAAAACTTCATACTTTCTTATGTCCACTATGATACTTTAATACTGATTATTTTTTCATAATGTGAAAAAAACAAATGTCAATGTAGAAGATGGTCAACATGCTCGCCGCAACGTCTAGGCAACTTGCTAATCTGGTATAGGAATGTCTTCTAACGTTACTCAACATCTCAGGCGAGACTGAATTAATTTCAATTCGTTTTTTTAAGTCATCCAAATAACACCATCTACGATAGAGGAAAGATTCCTGAAGACTGGCTGCAGTTAACCTTTATCCCTAAAAACCAAGATGCGGAGCACTGTCAACAATACCGCTTTTAATTTATCTAGTTATACAAAATCGAATATACGCAAAATGTGAAACCGCATTGGGTACAAGAGAAGTCGTCTTTAGCCTACAGGTTCTCATCAAGAGATGCACAGATATGAACAAAAACGTACACCTGTGCTTTATCGATTTCTTCAAGGTTTATCGGGATTCTTAGAAACATTGCCATAGACTGAAAAGATATCCGTATTATCGCTAATATGTACTGTAGTCAAACTGCAATAATAAACGTAGGTAAATCACACTGCGGAGAAATTACTGTCAAGAGGGTAGCATTCTGTAATCATATTTAACATTTCTTCTCTTCTTTGGCTGCCCTCTTCTAACGAAGGTTGGCGATAACCCCAGCAAAGTCATTTCAGTCTCTGGCCCTTCTTATCAGCGTCTAAGGGTCTAAACCGTTCCACTCGCGACTATTCTTCAGTCATGAAGCCTGTCGTCTGTCGGGACCACGTTTTCCCTCGATTTTCCCTCCGATCAGAAGCTTGACGTCAAAAAAGTAAACCAGAGTCCACCGAAATTGTGAAAATCGAAAAACTGTAGTATCGAGCCATCATCAAGTGCCTGTGTTTAAAAGGGTTAAGAGGTAAGCAGATTTACGAAGATATGCTTAATACCCTTGGTGATCAATGTTTTTCGTATGCGACCGTGAAAAATTGTACTAGCTTCAAAAGAGGTGAATTTTCCATTGAAGATGATGACCGATCGGGAAGGTCAGTTTCTGTGTCAGTCCCCGAAAATATTGATGCAGTTCATAACATGATGTTATCATACCGTCGAATTGGGTTAAAACGGATCTGAAGCACTGAATATTTCATACGAACACGTTCATCATATAGTTCACATCAATTTGGACATGAAAACAAAATGCTGCAAAATGGATCCCCAAATATTTGATTGTAGAGTTCTTAAATCGAATTGTTACTATGGATGAGACTTTTACATTTCTACGATCCAGAAACAAAGCAACAATCGATGGAATGGCGACACTCTGGTTCTCCAAGACTTAAGAAGTTTCGTGTCCAGAAATCTGCTTGAAAAGTTCTTGCTTAGTTTTTTGGGATTGCCATGATTGATTTTTTGAATGATAACTGTACGGGAAAAAATTGAAGAGAAAAGACGCGAAAAGCTATCCAAAGATGTTTTGATTTTGCAGGACAACGCCCCTGCACACATGTTTCCATGCAAAAAATTCGTGATCTAGGGTTTGAATTACTAGAACACCCCCCTTATTCACCAGATTTGGCTTCGTTCGACTATGATCTCTTTCCCCAACTAAAAAAAGTTTAAAAGGTCGTACATTTTCTTCCAACGAGAAGGTAATAAAAGCTGTGGAGGTCTGGTTTACAAAGCAAGAAGAAACATTTTTTTGAAAGGTCTAGAGACGTATGTATCGAATTAAGAGGAGAATATGTTGAGTAATAACTTACTTTGAAATTAAAATTTTGTTTGGTTCTATAGTAGGTTAAGAATTTTTCAATATATTCTCGTATGTGTCCCAGATAGGTGGTTTTTCGAGTTTCTATTACTAATATTTAGAAAACCACTGGCAGAACTATCAGATGGTATTAAAATCAACGGAGAAGCAATCAACAATATTAGATATGCCGACGACGCATATAGCGTATAATAATGATGAGCTGCAAAATATTATGCAAAAAATATACGCAGTGAAGAATATGAACTCTCCTTGGATATATCGAAAACAAAATGTATGATTATTAGCAACAGTTAACATCCTCCAAGGCATCTAACAATAAATGGCATATTTCGAGTAGAAATGGAACCAGGCATCAGAAATACGATTATGGATAGAAAGAACTCGAGCTGCGTTTAACAACATGAAGAAACTATATGCCAGCAAAGATATTTCTTTACAAATAAAATGAGGACTAGTTGCTACATATTTTGGTCTACAGACTTGGACGACGACCGAGGTTATTTTATACTGGAATTTTTCAAAATTGGAGATATCGGCGTATTTTGAGAATATTTTGGACGGAGCACACCAACATGGAAGTTATACAGGGACTACGGAAAGTCGTCTTTACAGTAAAAAAATGGAAATTGGAGTATTTTGGCCACATTCTAAGACATGACAAATACCGTCTTTTGTAGTAGTGGATAGTAAGAGGGGACCAGGCAGAAGACGAAATTCATGCTTGTACAACCTACGCCAGTGGTTTGGAGTGTCATATGTTGATCTGTTTAGAAACGAAGTAAACCAAATAAGAATAGGCTTATTAAGAGCCAATGTTCGCTACGGATAAGACAATGAAGTAAGAATACGTTAATGTGTTTAGTTTTGTATACAATTCTTTTGACATATTCCCTCAAAAAAGTCTAATGGCGTCAGATCAGGAGAAGGTGCTGGTCATTATATCAATACTTCCCCCATCGTCGATAATCAAAGATGTTTAAATTGAGACGCAGGAATTTTCACATATGAAAATTGACATTACTTCAAGCAAAACTATATAATTAATTTTTTTCAGTGCGAATGAAATTTCGTAACAAGTCGGTTCGATATGTTAATGTACCTCTTGGATGAGCTCCTGAAATCCCAGATGATACCTATAATTCTACCTATCTGTCTGCGATCTCGCTTTTCGCCGAGGGTAATTCAGAAGCAATTATATTTTCACCAACGCGATAGAGCACGTCATCGCATTCGACATCCTTTTGTTGCAGATAAAAAAAAATATAATCGTTTGTTTTTTTTTCTCTCTATGTATGTGTCTGTTGCTTACACCTGACGTACAAACCCGTAGAGATGAACTACGAGATAACTGAATTTTAAAACTGTATGCAAAAACAGTGTAAAATACCTGCAATATTTTCAAAATTGTTATATGTAAGGTAACCCCAATATGTTAATGGAAAACCCAAATAAGCTAATGGAAAACCCAAATATGCAAATCATTTAATCAAAATATGCACAAACATGTTGGAAATATTAAAAAAAATAGTTATTTATGCAACAAGTGCAACAATTTTATAATTGCGTTAAAAATTATACGTTACGGCACTCTTTACTTATTACACAAAAAAGTAAATGTTTTTCTCAATTAAAATTTTTTTGTCTTCTGTCTAAATATTTATAAAGGGAGAAACTTATAATTTCTGATTATTCCAGAATACAAATGAACGGATCCAGTAAATTCTTCTTAGCTAAGAAATTGAAATCCAAAATTTTTTACAATCTTACTTTTGAATTTTCAAAATTATGCTTCCTGTTCCGCCTGTGGCGTTTTAAAAATCTGCCTCGTCACAACGAATAGCTAACGGCATGTCTTCTAAAAGAAGTGGCAATTCGTTTCTAAATAGTCTGAATATTTTGCTCCATTAATTGTCTCATGGAAAACAAATTATTTATCCGCATAGTATCCTGCAAATCATATTACAGACCAACGACCAAGATGTTGGATCTCCTGCCTCCAACTGGAATTCGGTTCGGACCAATATCATATTCAACATAACTTATTTCATCAGCCTATTATACGTTTGAAAAAAAATTCTCGTTATGAAGATACCACAAACATTTCTTCTACATCTTGGCCTCTCTAAGAGAAGGAAATTCATTTTTTAAATATTAAAACCTAGGACCATATTTGTCCATGGCCTTCACGAAGTTTTGTTTCAATTCCAACTTTATATTATTTTTTGAGGAACGAGTAATGAAAAATTTGCTGAATTTGATATGGCCACTTTGAAATCGTAAAATAAATGCATCAGCACAAAAGCAAGACGGATGGTCCTTTGGAAGTCTTTGTAGTTTATTTTGTTTAAAACAAATCTCATCACTTTAAATGTTTCTTATAAGCTGTAGGAAAGGGTGGAAGTTGTAACCATTGTTTAGAATTAATGCCTTTAAACTAGTCGATGAAAGCCACCAAAAAATAGAATAAAACAACTCCAGGTTCGAGCAGGTATCACCGTTTAGGTCGTGATCCTGAAAGTTTTCCCCTTTTTTTCGATAGATTCAGATCCCTATATAGGGATTGGCTCACTAGAACTGTAGCATTGCTAGTAAAAGCTTATGAAACTCAGGACCAGAGGATGAATCTTCCTGGCTGACTAATGATGTCTCGCTGCTAGTGATGAATGCGCTAGCAAATCTTCCTAACGGAAATCAGTTTTGTCAAACTCACATCGGGATACTTTAGAGTATGTTTCTTTTTTGTTCTTTGAACAGCGAGATAAAAATAACAGTCAGTTATGCGTTCTTCTTGTTCACGCGAGATAAACCGCTTCGCAAAAGGTAGCATCTTAATTTTTTTATTCGTAAAGCAGACACGTGCTACCCATGATTTATCTAGATTCACAAAACTTATTGTAAAATAGTTGAAATAACTAAATAAACGCAGTAATAGATTTCTTTTAGCCATCTCCTGTCATTTTTCCACACACGGAACACCAACTGATTGGGAGAATTTATGCAACGGCATTGTTGGGGATTGTTCATTGCGTTTCGAACACGGCTAAACTTGTTTACTTATTCTATACAGTATATGGCGACATAACTATAAAATATGGCGGGTGCGCCAGTATGCGAATTTTTGGTGGATGAATTTTATAGGTCATATTTTTTTATACTTAAATCACATATGGGCCACCACCGGCCCGCGGGCCGCATCCGTCCCCGTGTAAGATATGATCCGGCCCGCGAGACATTTTGGAAAAACCCAATTAAAAAAATATTACACTAAACTAAGTACTTATACTTAGTACTAGTACATATACTTATACTAGTACATATCTTTAAAAGAAAACACTTGTTTGTGCTTTTTATCTTATCCGTCACCGGATATGATATGAATAGACTATAAAAATGTGGAGTCATCAATAGACTTATGAATCCCATAGTCTACACAAGTTTCCTTGTGTTTCCTTAGTTTACTCACGGGAGTGACGGGGAGGCGGCAAACATCAAAACCTTCGATGTTTGCCGCCTCACTCTTTGATAATCACCGCCACTCGGCTTGCTCGATCAAATTCTTTGAAGTTTGCCGCCTCACGGGCTACACATCAAAAGATTTTATTTATTGCTTCTCGATTATTCTAAACTGGTTTATTCCAGATTATTCCTTCATTTTGTCTATATAAGCGGGTGGATGGCCCGAAAGTTAGTTCAGTTCTATTTGAGCTACCGAGGTGATAACTCAGACAAGCGATATCCTAGCGAACGGCTAGAGCCGTCAACTTGCTTTGTGAATTTGTGTGCATCTTGAGTGGTTACTAACTATAGTATGTTATTAAGTTTATTGAACGAAAAGTAAAAAAAAAAATGATGTCTGGTGGAAAGAAACGAAAAGTTGATACAGAGGGTCGCCAGTTTCAAGAAAAATGGACTGAAGAATTCTTTTTTATCTTGCACAATGGTAATCCTATTTGTTTGCTTTGCAATGAATCCATTTCAGTAATGAAAGAATTCAATATAAAGAGGCATTACTCAACTAAGCATGCTACACAGCACTCACTGACAGGACAATTAAGAACAGACAAAATCCAGAAGCTTAGAGCAAATATTGAAAAACAGCAACAAATTTTTCATAAACAAAGAACACAACTTGATAATGTTGTGAAAGCTAGTTTTATAGTAAGCTCAAAATTGGTTGGCAAAGGCATTAAAACCATTTGCCGAAGGAGAATTTATCAAGGAGTGTATGTTAGAAGTTTGCGGTGTTTTGTGTCCTGAAAAGAAAAATGAATTTGAAAAAATTAGTTTGTCAAGACGAACGGTTGTTCGACGTATAGAAATGATGGCTAATGATATAAAAACAACATTGACTGACCGTATGGCTGGTTTTGAATCATTTTCCATAGCATTAGACAAGAGCACCGATTTGTCTGACACAGCTCAACTGGCTATATTTATTCTAGGTATTGATAAGGAGTTCACTGTTACTGAGGAATTGATAGCTTTACAGCCGCTAAAAGCAACCACTACAGGAGAGGATATTTTTAATGAAGTTCAAAAGGTATTCACAAGTTTTGGCATGCTATGGTCAAAATTAATTGGAGTATGCACTGATGGTGCACCTTCTATGGTCGGCTTACGAAAAGGTTTCATCGGAATTTTGAATGAAAAAGGAACAGAATTAAATGTGCAAAAAGATGATTTGATAGTCCTTCATTGCATTATCCACCAACAGAACTTGTGTTCTAAGTCCATTCGACTCCACAATGTTATGAATGTGGTAGTAAAAACCATCAATTTTATTCGATCCCGAGGGCTTAACCATTGTCAGTTCAAGACGTTTTTGGATGAAATATCAGCTGAATATAACGACGTAACATATTATTGTGAAGTCAGATGGATGAGCAAAGGAAAAATGTTGAAACGGTTTTACGAGCTTAGAAATGAGATAGCAGACTTTATGAAAATAAAAGATAAGCCACTATCTGAATTGAGTGACCCAAAATGGATATGTGATTTAGCATTTCTGGTCGATCTTACAGGTTATTTGAATGATTTAAATTTGAAACTTCAAAAACAAGGACAGTTAGTAAATGATTTGTACAGCCATTTGAAAGCGTTTCAGATCAATCTACGCTTGTGGTCACAGATGCAGTCTGGTAACAGTTACCATTTCAACACGCTCTCTGCGTATGAAAATATTGCTTATGCTCAATATGCTGAAGAACTCAAGTTACTGTCGGAACAATTTTCGAACAGATTTAGCGACTTCAAAAACATGGAAGAATGTTTCAATTTATTTGCTACTCCTACAAAATGTAATGTACAAAATGCTCCAATACACTTACAAATGGAGTTAATCGAGATTCAAGAAAACTCACTCCTAAAATCCAAATTTGAAGACGTAGAGTTGTGCGATTTGTACAAAAAATACCTAGAAGAAGACAATTTTCCGCAGCTTAGAAAATTCGCAAGAAGATTGATTTCTGCGTTTGGCAGTACTTATAAATGCGAACAGTTCTTTTCATTGATGAAAGTTAATAAATCAACAAACATCGTACAAGACTGACTGACGATAATTTGGAAAATTCTTTACGTCTTTGTATCAGTGGAATTCATCCAAATATCTCTCATCGATTTCAGTGTATTTAACTTTTGTAGTTTGTAACAATTGCAAATGTAACTATTTAATTATAATGTTGTATCATTTTTTAAAATTTCATTTTGTTATTTTAATAAATACAATAATCACATTGTCAATATACACATACATGTCAATAATAAATACATAATACAATAATAACATTGTCGTATTATTTCATGTCTAATATCTATCGCAAAAAAATATTATCACTACTTTAAAATGCACTAAGTACTTTTAAACGCGGCCCGCGAACGTTTTGCACGCTAAAGTTGGGCCCTCGGCATGTCAAATGTTGCCCATACCTGACTTAAATAAATAATGAAAAGGAAAATTTTTTTCATAAAAGTGTGAATTCTTTCAAAATGAAACATTTGAGACATAAAATCAAAAAGATCAGTTACGTGCCACTTAATAAAGATACAGAGACATGTGAAGCAAGCAATGTTTTTTTGGGAAATTCATGGGATTATGTTCATCGACTATCTTCAAAAACGCAAGACAATAACAGAAGTGTCTTACGCATCATTGCTTCAAAAGGTAAAGAGATATTCCAAAAGATCTGTCTGCATTTGAAGGAAAAGAAACTACTTTTCCATCAGGAAAACGCATTTTTTTACACACTAAAATTCACGAACTGCACTAATCTAACTTAACCGTATTCATCAGATCTGGCTTCTAGTAACTGTTTTTGGTGTTTTCATCCTTCAAGATTCAATTATAGGAGAGATATGTTCATCAGATGAAGACTTTATCGCATACGAGAGTTAGTTGGGCTAAAAAGCAGGGCTCACAAGATTAAAAATTCTGACTCCTCTTTCTTGATTAATCTTTGATTTCATTTGCCTAATTCCTAAGCACGCTTCTACAATTTCAGAAAGGTCGTTGCACAGTTATTCACTTAGGAACGCTGAGCACTACCTTTACCTACCTACTCCACGTTCAGAATCACTTGCCAATTGGAATCTCTAAAGATTTTTTTACGAGGTCTGCAAAATAATGACGATTATCTCTTTTGCATCGAATTCCTCCAAATCGAGTGGTTTTTTCAAGTTTAGAAATGAAAAGTCGCAAAAGGCCAAATCTGGAGAAAAAGTTTCATGAGGCAGGACTTTATATCCGAAATTGGCAGTAGGGAGGGCCAAGTTGAGAGTCTGTGTGTTATCATAGTGAAAGAGCAGTCTTGGCCAAATGGGGTCTATCTTTCTTCTATTCAGCATCGTTTTACGTTTTCACTTTGTAAAGCTTATGAAAAGATGCAGAAACTTCTCCGGATTATACTTAAACAGAGTTAAACACTGCTATGTTGGTTCATGGTCAAGGAAGAATCTCAACATTTCCAGAAATTCTACTTACTACATTTTATTATTGTAAAAAATTAGACGAACTCGCATTATGATTGAATCTTGTATAGCAAAATTGAACAAAGTATTGAGTCTTCAAGTTTCCTCCGTACAGTTCCGACGTAGCTTCTTGCGACTTTTGGCTTTTTTCTGTAAATTAGAAAGGAGACTATTAAAGCTGATAAAACGAATGCATGGAAGACAATTTATAAGATCGCTTTTTTGATATGGTATTGAAATATTTCAAGAAATATTTATTACAAAAACGATGTCGGATAACGTGTCTTGCAGTTCTATTTGTTCACGTCCAAAAAAAAAAACTAATTTGTTGGAGCTATCGAAATAGATTGTAAACATTAGGAAAAATTATTTCTGGTTTTGTTTTCCCTTGGTTTCCCTTATTTTCCAAATTAATTAAACTTATTTTTTATGTTATGTTTCAATTATATCGTAACGACATAACATATCGAAATGCAACATCATTTGGAACGATCTAAACTAATCTTAACTTTGATTGGCCGGATTTCAATTCTATAAAACAAGTAAATACAAATAAAAATGAACTAAAGTTTAAATACAGAGTGAATTTATTTATGGAATTCCTCAATTATCTCGGAAACGGATTGTACAATTTTTGTGTACAAGATATTGTAATAGGCGTAGTAGTCAACAATAAACGTGTAATATCTTTAATAATTTATATCCTAACCGAAATCCCATAACGAGATATGCTGTCAGTAGTTTAAGGAAACTGCTTTGGTTCAGTAAAAGATTTACCCAAATCAGTAAGTAATGTTTTGTTTTGCGATGAGGCTACTTTTTGTACATGGAAACGTAAATCGGCATAATTGTAGATACTGGTCACGTAACAATCCTCGTTGGATGCGTGAATCCCACACCCAACAATCCTGAAAAACTGAATGTATGAGTTGGAGTTGGAAGTGATAAGTAATTGGTCCTTTTTTCTTTGAGGCTAACTTAGATAGTCCGGCGTATTTAGATTTATTGGAAAATAGCATAATACCTGAGTTGGCTCGGATATTTCCAAATTCAAGGAAGTATTTACAATAACATTTAAAAAAAATCATTATTAGAAATTTTCAAATAATAATAATATCCCAAACGACAATATTTGGCTACAACAAGATGATGCCCCACCTCACTAAAAAAATGTGATTCCCAGAAGATGGATTAGAAGACATGGTTTTATCCAATGGCCCCGCGCAATCACCCGACATGAATCCTATAGACTATTTCTTGTGGGGACCCTTAAAAAACATCGTTTATTAAACAAAACCTGCCAATATTCAGGAAGTGAAAGATAGGATTACCACAGAGATAAGAAGAATATAACAGTTAGGGATGTTGCAAAATGTCTTGTAAAGTTTTCAAAATCGCATGGCTTGTTGTATTGAAGTATATGGACAACATTTTGAATATCTGCTGTAATCGCATTTCTAGTATTCGAGATTTTTCTACTTCACAAGTGTGGATCTACTTCTAACATAACACAAACATTCAAAGATTTGTCTTCAGTTGTTTTTCTGTACCATAATTCGGATAAATATTTTACTGCACTACTAACTTATTGTTACTAGACCGTGTTGTAGATATAGATATAGAATATTCAAATTAAACGAGTTTATTCAATCGTAGCCATCTAAATGTACAATATTTATTGTAACTTTGATGGAGATACTGTAAATGTAAATAGAGAATATTACATGAAAAATAATCGGTATAGGAAAAATTCGACAACAATGTAAATATCACCATAATACCGGCCGTATTACAAGACACTTGCGCACAAGAATTTATAAAAATCGTACAAGCCGTTTCCGAGATAATTGAGGCGTTCCATACATAGAACTCACTCTGTATATTGTCATCTTTGAGATTTTCAGATGAATTCACTGTTTCATAATTTGTAATATTCGATTTCTTGTTTAATTTATGTATATAACAAATTAAAATAAGTATAGTACGGTCCTGTTACTATTCAAATGTTAATCATTACACGTAGACCACATTATATAGAAAACTACCGACAAAACCGAAAATATATATACATTAACTAGCGCAAAAAAGCTTTTTAGAGGACTCACTTAACTAATCCCGGATACGCTATGTTCAACATAATTTCGACTCCCGTACCGACGACGTCGAATCGATAGAATTCTGCAAACTATAGCAAAAAGGATTCACCAGCTGGTCCCTTTGGAACCGGAGGGAAATTCTTGTTGCGAGTAATACGGACAGCTATGGGAACAAGGCAAATGGGCATAACGTTTTTAGAGACTGTAATAACTGAGAAGTTATTGTCGGCCGCAGCGAACCCCTGAGACACACACAGGGACGCACTGCATATTTATGCGTAGATATCATCTATTGTATCATAAACATTTTATTGGGTTTTGACAAAATTCATAAAACTAATGTTTTGTTGCGACAAAACACTTGACCGAAATAGATTCAATTAGTTTTCATTTCATCTCTCCCTTAAAATCATAATCATGCTAAAACATGAGTCATTTCCATCACTAGTGAATCCGAGGTACAGCTTTCGAAGGACTAATTTCCCTCAACTCTACAGCGATTAATTTGAGAGAGAGATTCGTTGGTTAAAGTTTGGTAGGATAAGGAGGAATGTGGTTTGTTTCAGTAGGCCCCGATATAGGAATAGCTCCTCTACAGGGCTGGGGTTGTGGTGGTTTCTTTGGGTTGTGTTTGCCTAACTATTTCTAATGGTTGATTTTGGCCTGAGAAAACGAAGTGGAGCTTGTAAGTAAAAACGGCTCTTCTCGGTTTGTTTTTTTTATTTTTGTTTTTTGGAATTTTTTGTTTTTTTCTGTTTATTTTAAATTTAATTTGGGGTAGGCGGGTACAGCTACGGCTCTATTATTCCCCATCGTCGGCCATTTGGCTGGAGAATCG
Source organism: Diorhabda sublineata (assembly GCF_026230105.1). Taxonomy (NCBI): domain Eukaryota; kingdom Metazoa; phylum Arthropoda; class Insecta; order Coleoptera; family Chrysomelidae; genus Diorhabda; species Diorhabda sublineata. The sequence continues at coordinate 17,584,223 of NC_079476.1, forward strand.
GTTCACCAGGTTGCAGGGAAACCGCAGAAAACCTGCAACACCGACGATCGACGAACTGTGTAGGGTGGGTGTTGGGGGTCGGAATTTATCTGATTGATATGGGGGAATGATCGAAGAAGTTGAGGTAGATTTCAGAGAGATCATCGTACGCTGTTGCTAGCAGTCGAAGTGGCGGATAAAGGAGTATTTGCATATTGTTGACAGAGGGGAGGGTTTCTTTCGCAACATACCCTTTATGGTTTAACAACGACATTATTCGAAACTCTAAGGTGAAACATCATTTGTTACAAACATTTAAGAGTACTAATAATAATGATGACTACATTGAATTTAGTAATCTGCGAGCTAAAATTAAGAGAGATATACGTCAGAGTCATTATAATTGCATGAAAATATAGAGCAATAGCTAACAAATAATCCTAAGAAGTTTTCCTCCTATTCCGTCTATATATTAAATAAACAGTTGCTTTTGCTGATTTATTTCAGTCAGGTTATATTACTTCATCCCTCATTTTGACTCCCTTCCTATTTCAGTCTGTTTCAACTAGCCTCAAAAAATTTAAATGAAAGTTTTAATCTAGTTCCAATGGGTTAGCAGCCTTTCTACGAGTATTATGAGACTGCGTTTGTTCTTACAAAACCATTTTTCAAAAAGATAATAAGGTTGTTATTGAGAACTATTGACCCATCATAATTATTTCCAATTTTTCTAAGGTATTTGAAACTCTGCTTTACGAAGTTCTTTCCCACCACGCGAAACTATCCATATGTAATGAACAGCATGGTTTTTAACGTGGTAAATCTACGGCATCGAATTTAATATGATTAACGCAATATACGACAGCAAACTTGGATAGCGGTGGTCAAGTTGATATAATCTGTACAGATTTTTTCAAAGCTATTGATCGTTTGAATTATAGCACTCTTCTAACTAAACTATCCAACATTGGTTTAACTGATTCATTTACCAACTTTCTTATGCCAAACCTCGCGGATAGAAAACTTTAGTTACTTACAATGGTTTCAACTCCATAGAAATTAAGGCATCTTCTTGATTATCTGAAGCTGTATCATTCCATATCGAACATTGATGACTGCCACTTGCCTCAATGTGGTATAGATAAAATTTGTGATTAGTGCTATACAAACGCACTTCCTCTCAACATTTAAAAGTGAAATACCTTATCTTTCACTAGGAAACTCAACCCCCTCCAATTTCAATTATCGCTTTTCTGATAATGTGCTTGAAACATCTGCAGCATTCAAAGATATTGGTGTTACATTCAATAGTAAATTAAACTTTGTTGAGAATATTAATATTATCCTAGGTGGAGCCTTTAGGAACCTCGGTTTTGTACTGAAAAATTCTAGGAAGTTTACCGAAGTAAAAACCGCATCTTTACTTTTTAATGCATCAGTTTTTCCAAAACTAGAATATGCTTCTCTAATATGTGACCCAAGCTACCAAACTCATATCAGAAAAATAAATAATATCTACAGAAAGTATGTTAAATATATATGGTTCAGGTCTGACAATATTTATCGAACGCAATGAACACACTGTTAGAACACTTCAACTTAAAAGATCTAGCGGCTAGACGTATGTGTTCTTTCTTGGTATTTATTCACAAAACTGTGACGAATAAAATTGACTGTCCAGAATTGCTAGGCCTAATGTTCTACATTATATCGAATGAATCAATTCGAATGTGGCAGAGTTATTATGGAATTCTAGAATTGCGATACTTACTATTTTCGTATTTTTGCGTGTATATTATTTACACTTCATCTGAATCATTGTTTGCACTTGCACTACATAACTTTAATTGTTCAGTTGTTAACTTTATCTATATCTTTACCACCTTTTAATTGGCGCTTGTGCTGTAGGGCGGTGTAAATAAATAAATAAAAATATACTCATATGGCGTTATGGATAAATTTATTCGCATAATTACAGCCAGAGAGCGGAGCGAATTACTCACAACACGTTTCGAGTTTATTATTAAAATAAACAAGATGATTTGCCGAGAAAAGTTGAACATATACGAAGGTTATTGTGTTATGGTTAATACAAAATACTTAGTATGTAAATTTCCCACAAGCCGATTTAGAAAAATTAAATCCACAGTAGTGAATACTAATTGAAATTCATGCAATTGAAAAATTTGTTCGGTTCAATCTTGAGAGAAACTATCGCAAATAGGAGATCACAATTCTGTCAAGCAGATATTAGAGCTTTAAGCTCCAATATTATAAAATCCAAATTCATTTGGGATTGGCTAGAAAAATTGAAGGAGCTAGACAAGAAAAATAAAATTACCCTTAAATAGATCTCGCGACACAACCGAGCGAAGGCAAATGAAATAGCTGATACAGAAGCTCGCTAAAGAGGAGGCAGACAAGCCCTTCATGAGATTCGAACTCTTCTTTGGCATCAGCTAAACAACAATGGAAAAATCGCTGGAAAAGAAGGTAAATGGAGGCAAAACCAATTATTGGGATAACCTATAAGGCCTAGACAGGCAAAACTCTTCTGGGAAACCATAACCAGAGTAGATCTGCTGAATGTATTAACGCTAGGCATAGCAAATAATGCAACCTGCAGGTTTTGTTGCAAAGAGGACGCAATCTCTGTCCAGAGCACTACACCTGGGAGCGTATGAAATAGAAGACGAAGATCTCTGGCAATTATAGCCATACCAAATTATAGACTTTTTCAAATGGGAATTATGGATCAGCTGTAAACAATCTCCAATATCGAAGTTGATACAATAGATCCATACTTCATTCATAAATAATATTTGAAATAGTTTTAAACTATTTAATTGGTAGAAGAATTTTAATTGTGTCATCATTTATTTTTTAATTTGTAGTTCAGTATGTAGAAGCTCATTTCTCAAAAATAATCTGTTTAGCGGCCCATTTTCGGTATTCTATCTGTATAAGCGTCATATGATCAAAGCGGCTTCTATCATCATCTGGAATTTAAACCAAAATATTAGAACCTTCTGGAAATGGACCAAAACGTTAATTTGACTCCTGTAAAATTTTAGTAGCTTCAAAAATCTTTTTTTGTGATTATTTCTGTTCAAAATTCTTATAGGGCTTACTAAGTTGCTCAAAAGCCGTTGTAAGCAGTTTGCTGCTTTGCTTCCTTTGCCACGTTCAGTTCTCGACTGATGGTAGAAGACCTGAGCTGATGTATCAGGAGTGGTAGGTTTGAAGTACTCGCTAGCGCACCTATCCTGTCTTAGCGTAAATATATTGATTCATTTGAAAGGTGGTGCTACAGAAGATTGTTTAGAATTCTCTCGACTGCGAAGAGAACCAATCAGTCGCTACTGGAAGAGTTGACTGTAATCAACGGAATATCATCATTATGTACGAAGAAAGTGTCGCAAATTTTTTGTAGATGTATTTAGAAGACCAGATGATCCAAACCAGAGAGAGATGACTATCAAGTGAAGAAACTGATTATTTTGGACCCAAAACACAACGACACAGGCTATCACCCAAATGATTAAGTTTGGGTTATAGCAACACTGATGTCAATTTGTCGAAGGACTTTGATTGCATGTTTTTTCGGAATAACTACATATATTGCCACCGTTCCATTGGAGCAACTTAGAATGGTCAATTCTCAATGGTACACCAGCATTCGTTTGACAGAAGTGGGAGAAAATCAATCGCGACAATGTGAGCTCTCACACATCAGTTCAAACAAAAACATTTTTGAACAGTCTAAACATCGATTTGATAGGTCATCTGGCGTACAGTATTTATTTGGCACCCAATAATTTCTTCTTATTCCCGCATATCAGAAAGAAATTGCAAGTTAAACGCTTTTCTAGACCTGAAAAAGCGGTTGATGCGTACAAATCATGTTTTGGAGGTACCTCGATAGGAATGGAGAAAATGCTTCGACAATTATTTTAGAAAACAATAAAGCCATATCCAATTATAAATATTTATCTATTATAAATCTAAAGTAGCGGACCTCTAGCAGATCCATCAGAGGAGTGATTCATAAGAAGTTCGCTCTACCTGGATAAATTATAGATGAAATATATTTTGATAGACTTCTAAAAGGGTCAATACAGTGCAAACAATTGTTTCTCGCATAATATCAGTACACCTCACTACTGAGCGTTGAGTATGACGCAGTATTAAACTTTAAGAAAGATTTCATTCGGATCTATCCCGCTGAAACTCCTAAAATTGAAAAAGTCTTATAAGTCACACGTTTTGAATCGTTTCATAATATCTAAACACCTTCGAAGATTCGAAGACTTCCAGAATTGTAAAAAACTTTTAAGTCTGTGTAATCAGTAGATTGATGGCAAAAAATGTATCCTTCTCATGATAAACATTACAATAATGATTGTAAAAAGTGAGCTATAAAAGAAACTGCCATTTGCGACTATAAAACGATAATGGTATAATATAATGGACACAAGAACTCGAATTTTATACACAAATACTCTCATGAGGCTTCTAATGGAATAGATTTATTTTCCCAAAAGAAATTTACAGCTCCATACGACGTTGTCTAATACAAATTCTCATGATTTGATTACAATAATTATTTCTAATCACTTGCTTCGTATTCTGTGACTGAATATCAATTCATAACATCGACCTGTTTGAGCGGATGAAAGGGAACAGCATAATGATGTGAACGTAAAATAAAAATAACAGCGATTTCAAGCAGGCACCCTTCAGTCTATAATCTAAAAGCAATTTCGTGTCTTGATCTATCCGATCCTTTCAAATGACAATCTGAAAGCAACCCTTATTTACAGAAATTATGTTTCGACGTTATTACAAATTTATGGGTGGTATTTCGTTATACTTGTTGCGCGTTATCAATTATGAAGAAGAGTTTTTTGAACGTAACATGACACTTGAAATTGATTATTAGATGTTAAAAAAAGAAGATCATTTATCATCTTAATTATTGTGTAAGAAGTACTCTGTGATTTATGAGTAATAGATAAAATTAAATTCATAACATTAGAGTTTAACCCTTAGGAACTCGCATAAATTTATGATACGGAACGGGTTTGTTAAACAGATATCATTTATAATAAAATAATGTTAATATAAGTTTTTATCGACCTTTATCAAAATATTTTGATGAAAATCGAAATGGGTCGAAACGTGAATTTTTTCCTGTTTTTAAAAATTAATCTCCTACCATAAAAAACCTCAAATTAATACAATATAATGAGAAAAACATATATGAGAAGTGAAAAGGGCAGAAAACTAAGTTTTATATGATTTTGGAATATTCCTCATTTATTTTTAATATAGATTATGGTTATTGAACCAAAGGTTGTTAAAAAATAGTAAGGTTAATTGTAGGATACGGTAAATCAAAAACGTGTAATTCGAGTCGATTAACAGATAAACTCAAATTAGAAACGAGATCCAAAAACATAATAAACCTTGTAATTATAACATTCGATTGAGTAATTTCAATGGTACGAAATATTTTGTATAAATACCTTTTTTATTATAATAAGCGAACGCATACGTACTAAGATCACCGATATATTGTCGAAACTCACTACTCATGTTAGATTATTAGTTATTAGTTGTTATTAAATGTATTAGTTGTAAATATACTAGTGATTTGTCTTGATTCACATTTATTTCTAAAAATCTTGAAATAGTCGATTTTAGCAGATGGGTATTGCATCCAAACGGCGACTTGCTCTGTCCAGTCAGTCTTGTTCAAAACAGAGTTTGATTGGCCAATTCTTTAAATGAATCATAGACCGTGCAGCTTCAAAAAGTGTGCGGTTTTCTTGATCCGAGGTCTCATTTGGCTGAAGAATATATGGAGTGGTTGTTCGTATGCTTATTCCATTCTAATTCATTAGCTTTTGAACACTGGCATTCTTGAATTCCCCACCATTCGAACTTCTGATTCAGGTGAAATACCCGGAGAAATTTTGAAAAATCATACTTCAAGCAAAGAAAGTAACGAGACCCCCTAACTAAGTCATCTTGAAAGTTTCCACAAATATTTGCATGAATCCATTCATCGCATTTCTTGGGCCTGTCCTGACGGTCATGAAATGGGTCACGGTGATGCTTCCTATAGACACAGCCTTCACAGAGATCGTAATCTGGAGCTGTCATACATTGATTCTTAGGCAATTTCCTTTGACAATCACTTTTGAAAGATTATTATCGGTAGGTGTCTTTACATGTTAAGCTGTCAAATTTTGCCTGGCTAAACACGTGCATTTTTCTCTTCAGTCTTTTTCAGTTGGAGTCATATGTAACCTTTATTTCTTTTATTGGGAGTTACAAAATCCCTTTGCAAAAATCAGGCTGCAACCCATCGCGCTTGGTATGGAATTTTCTTTGTTCTGATATCTTGGGAGAACCTTTTACCCTACTTTTCTTTGACAGCTCTCCAATTCAAAGGAAAAATGTGAATAGAGAAAATGAATTTTCAACGACATTCAGCAGTCAAGCGATATATATTTTTTATTATAATCTGTTCGTAGTTTGCTTCCATATTGTTGTCATACAATCCCCTCACGACAATAACGAATGAGTTCCAACCAAATTCTCTAATTCTCTACAAAAATAATAAAACTTGACAGGAGAAGATTTGCGACTACGTATTAACAATGACGACAAAACAAATTAACAAATTAGATAACTAACTACGTAATTAGTGGTGCCCTAGATGTTTAAAATGTTTTGTATGTATGGAATTAGTCGCTGACCAGCGAAAAGAACAGCAGTTTCGATTTCTGCCATTGCCCCTCGGTCTAAGAAACAAATTGCTACTTTTAAAAGACATACTATAGCCATCGTCGTGACATGTTCTTACAACATGATGGTTGTCGGTTGTTGTAATGTTTTTCTTATTAGCTTATCACTACTTTTATAATTGAATGTTAACTACTTCAAAACTTCTTTTCTAATTTATTTAAAATTCACTGATTATTTTTCTATTTCGTTCGGTTATCTATGAATTTTTAATATAAATTAACTCTCGTCGCTAAACAAGCTCGAATTTATATCAGAAAGGACATTTCTAGAATTCTACAAAGTAAACAAACAAAACAACAAGTCGCCGCTGTTTCTAAAAAAAAACATATCAGAGGCGCCGCCGCCGCATTCGTCAAATTTGAGAGTTCAATTATAACCTGACAGGACATACCCTGGTTGGTAGATAGGATGTGGAAGTTTATTTATTCTCAAATCACAAGACCTAATTGCTTATATTTTTATTTGTGATGCCGAATAAGAGATTTCGTTTACATTAATACATCCACGACAAGAGATATGACTGAAAAAATACGTCTGAGATTGCGCGCTTACGTAGTTCACTCACTAGCTTTATGTTTCTTATTCTTATATAAAGAATACATAAAAAAAATCATGAATCCTTGCGAATTTAATCAGGATAATCAGATATTTTGTACTAATTATTGCATTGTCAGCTTTTAACATGTATGCGAAGTTTAAATGGGATATGATCGCTCAAAGAAGAGTGAAATCGAGGTGAAAAATTCAGTTGAAAATATACATGCGGAACTAATGCAGAGCTTTTAGGCTCCCTTTTGAAACGAAATATGCGCTTGATGATGTTAATATCACAAATTAGGGGACTAAGCTTGGAACATCCTCAAAGTTTTTTACAAAAGAAGATGGATTTTGATTTTGGAATGACATAAAAGGTATATTCGAAGAAATTGACACACCCTTTGCTCCCAGCGAATTCATTGATAGCTCCACAAAAAGTTTCATTACATAACGGAAATGGATTCCCATCCCTTTCAATCTCTCACCGAGTACAACGTTTTTTACCGTTAGCAATCAGTAAATATTACGAGGGTTGATACTTAAGTTTTGAGGTAGACAAATAAAAACATATATTCATAATTCGATATATTTTTTAAAATATTGAGATCAATACACTTTTGCATGCGTTTGTGCCAATTGTTGAAGCATATCATGTGATTTGAACACATCAACCGCTTCTTCAGGTGTAGAAAAACGTTGACCTCGCAATTTATTATGGCACTGCAGAAATAGGCAGAAAATTCGATATTTTGACTGTTCACTGTTTGAACTGATGTATTAGAGCTCGCATTGTCGTGGTGGAGTATGATTCCTCTTCTGCGATTGGTTTTCCTGAATACTTTTAGCAAACAAATGCTGGTGTACCTTTCTGAATTGATCGTTCTGCGTTGATTTAATGGAACGGTGGGTATATGTCCAGTTATTCCGAAGAGACAGGCAACCATTTGCATAGATCCATGATTTATCGCTTGTCACGATACTATAGACGTCTATTATCAAATTATGCGGTATCCAATGTGAGAAAATATTTTTAACAGCCTAATATTCATGCAATGTCGAATGTTGTGGCACAGCAGCTGATTTGGAATACCAGCAGAATACGGCGGTGGCTCGAGTTGGTCTTTCTTCACCAAAAGTCGGCGCACTGCTGTTGGTTTAATCCACGTCGAAAGTCACGATTCAGTTCGATTTTTTGACAAAAATGAATGTATCGAGTATATGTAAATAACTCAAATAGCACTCGTATAATAAGACGTTCTGAGCACGTCCACCATTAAACATTAGTGTTGCCATATCTCAAAACTTGACCAACAACCCTCGTCACAAACTCTTAATTTTTAAAAGTAAGTTAACTTGAAAAATAAAACAAGAAAAATATCAATAGTTTTATTTATTTTATAATATTTTTCTCATTGTTTCTTGACAATTGTTCATTCAAGTTATTCAATAATCCAGGGTATCAGTTAATTGATGTTAATAGAGTAACGAAGATATGAAAGGATTTGATAATTAGTCAAACATTCTCTCCAACTTATTGACATAAAGTTTAAATATCATTAGAAATTTGACCACGTTGACCAATGTTCATATCAGGAGTGTGTTATGTGATTCCTTTCGAATGAAAGTACATATTTTGGCGGGTGCACGTTAACATTTTTGGCGGGTGCACGTCAACATTTTTGGCGGGTGCGCACCTTAGTAAATTCATTTGTTAACTTTGGTGGACGAACAAGTCTTAAGCTGACCACCCACTGTAGTGCGGCGTCGTTCGACAAGATCGTACAATGTGGTTGAAATATTGACGATGACTCACACGATACTGCGCCGCAGTATAATCTTCGCTTTTGGTCATGTCAAATCAAAATGATTTAATTTTATTAGCGCCTCTCTCTCTATGCTTAACCAAAAATAAAACTAAAAGGAACCGCAGATTTTGGTGCAAAGAATGGCTCAAGAAAAGGTGTTCACTGAGTCACGTCAATTTATTGGAAGAACTACGGTTGTATCCAGATGATTATAGAAATTATTTTGGATGAATCTACTTACGTGGAAATGTTGGCACTGGTAATTCCTTTGAATATCACCACAATAGCGGCTTTCGGCAATTTGAGGGTAAAATTTGTAAAAATAAAAATAGGTTTTATAGTATCATCTACGCTGAATCATTGGGCACAATAATACCCGAACCTTGTTATGCCATTTATACACTTCTTCTTAAGAAATATTTAAAGGTGGTTAAATGAATAATATTACATACACAAATATGTAATATTGCTTTTTATTTTGTTTATTATTAAGATTATCAGTTAAAATTCAAAAGAATTGAGATGTGGACTTTTGGACCATGCAGAACTTTTTATCTAGAATAACTTTTTTCATAAAACCACCAATAAAAAAGTTTTCCATATGGTTCCAATTTAAGTCGACACATTGTATATGAATATCGTATCTAGTCTTTTCACGCACACTTTGTATTGGCTGCTATATTTTCTCGTTTATTATACGAAGCAGTTCATCTCGTTCGTTTAAGTGCAAAGACGCCGTTGGGTTATTTGAAGAAGTAGCCGTGTTTTCTGATATTATCGACTCTTGAAATTTATGTGATTCTTTTTAGGTTTACAAAGTTCTTTGCTGCTTTCTAGCTTCATTATCTAAAAAATGCATATATTATGTTGCAGATAAACATGTTTTTTTCCTAAAATATTTTTTTTTGAGTTTCCAACAACGGAATAAGATAGGAAGAGGATTGTAGACTCGTTTAAAGAAATATGGAACTTTGTCTAGGTGCTATAGATGGAAAACAGTTTGAATTAAACCCCCACCTCATTCAGACTCTTACTATTATAATTATAAAGGATTCCATAGTATGGTACTTATGGCTATAGCAAGTGCCAAAAACGAAATTTTCTATTGTCACTTTGGAACTACTGGAAAAATTTCGGATAGAGGTGTATTAAAAGCTAGTACATTTTATGAAAAATTGATGCCTGGAGGAATAAATAAAGCTAAGTCAGAAAAAATAGAACTCAGCGACCGAACTTTTCATCAGGAGAAAATTTACTGAAACCATTTTTTCAGATATTGAGCGAAGAAAAAGCCATTTTCAATTACAGAGTGCCAAAAGCGCTGCGAAAATGTTTTCGGAATTTTGGCAGCTAGATTTCGAAGATTTCATACTGAGTCCGAGGGGATATACCCCTCAACAACATTTGGATAATGAGGATCAAGAAACTGGAACACTTACATTAGGGCTTCGAGTTGGCTCAGAGAATTTAATTGGTCTACAAACGTCAAAAATTATTCACAGGCTACAAAAATAACACAAAAAAATTTTATGTCATATTTTAACAATGAAGGGGCTGTCCCATGGCAAAATAAAGCTATGAACATATATGTTTTTTATTTACTCACTTCGTCATCGTCCGATAGGTTTGAAATCGCTGCCCTGGATACATCTTGATCATTTAGGAACGACAGTAGTTCAAAATACTATAATTTCGGTTTATAGATATCGCCAGTCCCCATTTCGGACTTACTTGAGTTCTTCATTTTTTTCACAAAATATTCGTTTGCTTCTTTATTAACTTCTTTCAGTTTTTCAATTAAAATGTTCATAGCCGTTCTTCGTGCATTTCTATCGTGATATGGATCATTTCTAACTTTCCATAAACACTCTTGTTCCCTGTACAACTCAAAAAATTCACGTTATGAAAAAACAAATTTTCAAACAAGAAGAGTTTACAAAAATAGGTCATATGGCTAAAATGTTCATCCATCCTACACTGCTGTACTGCAACAGACAGCCTTTTCTGTCTGCAGTCAAATCGTACGATTCAGATGAATGCAAGGCCACACACGATCCAATTGCATTCGATTTACTTGTACGAAGCCACAGTTCCGTGAGTGGCCAGCTTAAATTTAGGTTAGAATTATAGGTGAAAGCGTTTGTTAGATGTTAAGTAAACTAGACTTTTGTTAGAATTGGAAAAATGTTATACTTCAAACTGTTTTCCTTCTATTCCTTTATATATATGCATTCTTATACGATTAAATAATTGTTTTTATCATTCAAATACCTCAAATAATATAATAAACATGTTTTTTAGATCCTCTTTGAGTAAAATATTAAATTAGCCTGTTTTTATAAACAGAAAGATTTTATAAAGTGAATTATTCATTCTCTTATTCATTGTATATTTTTTTGTGAGTTTCTTAGTTTTTCTGAACTAACTTTTAGCTTCCCAATAAACGTTAAACGTCAACGAAAAACACACATCTAATCCGTAGCGCAACGATATTTCACTTTGAGTAGCCACTTAGGCGAAAGCATTATTGTTCGACAAAAGCTTGTGGGATGTTCACACGACTTCTTTGCTGCCAAAATGCTTTAGAAAGTCATCCCTCTTTTATGAGCGGTATTCTCTTAGCTACTATAAAGTTCTACATCTTCGAGAGCTTCTCCATTCAAATTATGATTATAACAAAGACACATGCGCCTTTATATATCATAAAAGTCACTCACATTTATTATATCTCTGTTTATTCCTTAATTTATACGACGTGCGATGAAAAAATGGAACGGCGAAAAACTGAAATAGAAAAACTAATCTAAAACTTCGTTTTGGTTTAAAAAATTGAAAAAGCTTTCTGTCAATATATGAAATGCAATAGAATTGACTTTTCCCATATATTTATATCTGATCGTCGGATTGTGTATGGTCCCTCAATGTCTTTGTCTATGTTAGTTCAATTCGGGCCACGCAACAGAGTGTATTGTAAATATCGTTTAAAATGGCTAAAAATCAGCGCAAATGTTTATCTGTTGACGCAAAATTAAAAGTGTTGCCTTAAAGTTACTAGAGTAAAGCGACGAAAAACCGTTTAAATTGAAAGAGACTCCAGATTTAACGAGCATCCCAGCGAGTTTAGTTCTTCTAGCACTTTCCGTCGACGATTTTTTGTAAAGTACGTGTGTACTGTGTGATGGCTTGTGATGTTGTGAGGCAACATCTTCAAATAGCGATGAACAGCATTCTGAACTAGCACCATCTTCAAGTAGCAACATTATATATAAAAAAAGTTGATATCTTTGTAAGGAGTCTGCAACTGTCTAGTCTAGTTGCGGTTTTAATACAGTACAACTTCGTAAATCCGGAATCGCTGGAAAATTGCACAATATTGCACAAAAACACATTTTTGAAATAATAATAATAATATAAAGATTAAATACTTTAATAACATTTAATCATGCTATCATTATGTATGGTGTCACCATCTAGTGTCAAATAAAGAAGATAAATATTGGGATACAAACGAATCAGTCTGGATTTTAGATATTTTGCATTTTAGACGAAGAGCCGGCCGCTGAAAAAGGCACCTGATCGAAGGAGACGAAAACAATGATATAGGCTAGGTTAGGTTAGGTCAGTCACTTGACTAGGCAACCATTTTTTGATTTTTTAAATTTTGGTCTAGTTGCTTAGCTTCTTAGTTAAAGCATGATTTTGGTATCAAAAGAATTAGGTTAGGTAAGGTTACGTTAGGTTAGGTTAGGTTAGGTTAGGTTAGGTTAGGTTAGGTTAGATCAGTCACGTGACTAGGCAACCATTTTTTGTTTTTCAAATTTTGGTATAGTTGCTTAGCTTAATAGTTAAAGCATGATTTCGGTATCAAATGGAAACTTGAACTTTCTAGCTTTACAAAAAAAAATGGTTGCCTAGCCCTTGATTGTTAGAAATTTTGGAAGCCCGGCAACCCGAGTGTACGCTATAAGATACTCCATAAGAAAGTTATACCGTAATATAGGTATTTCCCATTAAATTTTATAAACTTATTTTCTATATTTGAAATATTTAAGAAATAAATAATGTAATTAATTGTTTTGTCAATAAATTTTTTTTAATTAGCACGTACGTAACTACAACGTAGACAAAACATGGAAAATATAAATATAACATAGAAAATGAATCGGAGACAAATATATTTTAAAATTTTAATATATGTTGATTTTTTTTAAATATTTTTGTTTTAAATATATGGAAAATAGAAATAAAACAGAGGAAATAAATTGGAGTAGAATATATGCTAAAATAACAATTCTCCTGAAACTTTAACTTCTCCAAATATAGGTAAGCGCGTAAACTATAAACTTTCACTTTTTTTCTTCGAATACAGGTATGTGTATCGTAGTCAGAAGGTGGGGTGAAGGTCACCTGGTTTTGTATGCGCTAGAATAATGCTTCAGGTATATTGTAACGAATATCAATATTTTTATCAAGAGGGGGATACAAGGATGATTTCATTTGAACAAATTGGAAGATAATTCCAAAGTGATGATGAAGTGTTCGGATACAGATATTTTAATAATATTATTGGGCCACATTCATAAATTACAGCCCTTGGAAATATATATAACAACCATAAGATCAAAGCCGAACATAATTTCATGTAGAAATTGTACGGAATTGTCAAAAGCATTGGGTGAGCGTTTGTGTCAAACACTCCCAGCATTCCACGCTTTTACAGGATCAGATTACACTGCTGACTTCTTTAGAAAAGGCAAGTGTTACTGATAAAAAATGAAAAAATGCAAGAAGTTTTTGCATCATTACTTGATCCTCAAGATGTAGAAAATTTTGATAAAATGGAAATTGTTCAAGAATTTACATCAATGCTCTATAATCAAAATAACAGTAAAAGCGTGGATTTGGCACGATTGTTTCTTCTTCTTCATCTTCCTGCTGTGTATAGGCATCATTGCCTATTTTTTTTCACGTCATTGCCTCTGCTCAGTCACCTGGGAGGTTGTCACTCCATCTTTTCCTAGGTCTTCCAAGGCTTCTTTGTCCTGCTGGTGATTTGTCCCTTGATATTTTCACAATTCGTACTTCCGTCATGCGGTCAATGTGCTCATTCCATTTTATCTTTCTATCCAGTACCCAGTCATTGATATTATCTATCCCGCAAGTTCGTCTTATGTTTTCACTCCTTTCTCTATCCATTAGTGTTCTTCCCGCTATTCTTCGAACTATTTTCATTTCTGTAGTCTCCAATATCCGTTTCGTTTTAGAGGTCTCAGGTCGGATCTCTGCTGCATAGGATAATATAGGTCTGATTGCGGTCTTGTATATGCGGGCTTTTGCTTCAGTTCGAATGCACTTATTTCGCCAGATTGTGTCATTTAGGTATGCTGTTGCTCTTGAGGCTCTTGTAGTTTGGTTTCTTACTTCCGTCTCCACGTCCCCGTGTCCAGATATTTCGGTTCCCAGATATTTAAATTTCATTTCCTGGTGTATTATTTTGTTATCCACCACAAGCTTACATCTGATCGGTGTCTTGGAAGTCACCATTGATTTTGTCTTTGCCGCTGATATTATCATATTGAATTTTTTTGCTGTTTTGTTAAATTGGTACAGTAGCCTTTGCAGATCGTCCTCGTTCTCCGCCAACAGTACTGCATCGTCTGCATAGCACAGGATTTTGACTTCTTGTTTCCCATTTTGTATCCTCTTAGTTTGCGTACTTGTTTTATGAGTTCATCCATCACTATGTTAAATAGGAGCGGACTGAGAGAGTCCCCTTGCCTAATGCCCCTATTTACAGGTATCTGATCAGTGAGGTCATGATTTATTTTTACTTGGATTGTATTTTTTGAGTATATATTTTCGATTATTTTAATGACATTATATGGTATTTGTCCATCATAGAGAAGGTGTATTATGTCTTTTAATTGTATTCGATCGAAAGCCTTCTGCACGATTGTTTATTTTTCAAAAATTATTTGCTAATCATCTGCAGATTTCTTTTGTAAAAGTTTTCTCGAGTACGATACCTCCCTGTGGGAAATCCTTAAAACAAAAGATATTAAGGACGATGTATATTAATTCAATGTGGCAAAATGCTACTGAACGATAGTGTATAGTATTTGACATTAATTAATGTGGCTTAGTCCAATCAGATGATAGAATTAATCCTGTATGGTTCGAAGGTGAACCAACACATCTTACAATAGAAGATATTTTAATGTATAATATAAACGATGACAATAATGAAAAAATTGATGAACAGCAAAATGCTTTTAGAGGAAGAAAATGACAACGAATAATTTGTAATTAGACTAAGTTATTGTAACTCATAAATATCATAATGAAATTGAAGTTTCAAATATAAAATAATTTATAAATATACGGTACAATTATAACAGTTTATATTATACTTTTAATAAATAAATTACTTAATTTTATATTAACTGTTTTCATATATATTATTTTCTGTGTTTCAATTATGTACGTGCTAATTAAAAAAAAATGATTGAGAAAACAATTAATTACATTATTTGTCTGTCAAAATTTCGAACTGTCAGAGGCAAGGCAACCATTTTTTTGTAAAACTAGAAAGTTTCCATTTCATATCAAACTCATGCTTTAACTAATAAGCTAAGCAACTATACCAAAATTTAAAAAATCAAAAAATGGTTGTCTAGTCAAGTGACTGACTGGGTACTATAACTCCCCTATATCATTGTTTTCGTCTATTTGAGTCCTACTTTTTCCAATAATATATGTCCTTCAACCGATCAGGTACCTTTTTAAGCGGCCGGCTCTCGGAATATTTTAGAAGTCCGAAGTAGATGTCCAAGTAAGAGAATGTAAGTTATGTTATTCAAACTTAGTCAATAAAACAAGTTAATGTTTATTATGCAGAATTTTTTAATTATGTTTTCACAAATTAACCCTGTCAATAATAATTCCAATGTTCACTTGAATTAAAAATGCCACTTTTAATGTAAGTTTTATAGAAAAACTATTTTATTTAAAAAATTTGCTGCATCACTCTAAAAAACTAATAAGTAATACTGATCATCTAGAGTGTTATTATAAAGCTGACGAGTTTGTTTGTTCGTTTGACTGCGTTGATCTCAAGAACTGCTGGCTGTAATTGAAAAATTGTTTTTGTGTTGGATAGTCCATTTTTCGAGGAAGGCTCTAGGGCAGGGATGGAGAAACTACGACCCGTGGGCCATCTCCGGCCTGCAAAGCGTTGAAATCCGGCCCGCGACCATCAAACAAAAATCAAGTACAGCTTTCTTATTATCAGAAATTACATTATTATCAATTGGCAGTAATGGCAGTGCACGTCGCACATAAAACATGTGCGAGCGCGGACGGGGATATGAGCGAAAACCGAAAACCGAAAATGAAGCTCGAGTAGGTGCGTGTGTCGTCTAACGCACTAACCATTTGAAACAACTATTTCTGAACACCAGCAAATTGGAACTATATAAGTCCTTACCTAGGATACAATACCCAAATATAGTTGCCCACGCCCAGAAAATAATGGCTATGTTTGGTACAAGCTGTTTGTGCGAATAAACGTTTTCAATAATGAAACTAAGAAAAAATTGTCTTCGTAGTAGGCTTTCGGATGACCTCATTTTTTCATTGTTAACAATTCAGCATTACAATGGAGCCGGCTTATCATGAAGTCATGCAGAAACAAAAACAGTTCCACATGTCACATTTTCCCACAAAGACCAGTGCTCCTCAACCTTTTACTTCGCAGCTAACTTGAGTTCAATTAATTGCAATTGAAAATGTTATTTTTTAATATTGCACAATAAATTAGTGTTTGAGAAAAATTAAAGTAATACTTTTATTTTAGTGAATAATGTAATGTTACAACTTGGCCCGCTATATATTTCGATAACAAAAATTGGTACGCGAAGAAAAAAGTTTCCCCATCCCTGCTTTAGGGTATATAACATCACGCTCGGACCAATAGGAGGGGCATCAGTGAAAAATGTTAGTTACCATACTCGACCGAAACGGCTTGACCGATTTGTATAAAATTTTTAAATGCATATTAAGTAGTTCTAAGAATCGGCCGACATTTATTTTCCATAGCCCTAAATGTTAAAGGTGGTTCACCTCTCAAATTTTTTTAGATGAAACATTTTGTTTTTATTTTTTTATGACACAGCATTTAAAAATACATATAATCCCACATTTTTACTCTTCTATGATCAACCTTCATTTTTTATTTGTTAATTATAAACTAAACTATAAACTAAAAACCAAAAAAAACATTGTCAATGTAAGAGATTTTATTGTATGCATATTCATCCGACATATATTTGCGAACCTCCCTATGTTATTTTGTTTTTGGTGAAAGAATTTATAGACCCAAAGTGACATTAATAAAAACGAAAAAGGTAAGCTTTGTGAAATAAATTAGATTTAATTTGAATGTAATCGTAGCACAGCGGATGTTTGATAATCAAAGAGAAAAACGAACCAATTAGCAATACCTCCCTTGTTTCGTTTGGCTCGAATGAACTTCAGAGAAAGAGACTAATTAATGTAATATATTACTGACTTTTCGGAATGCCTGAAATATGATTTCAGAGTAGGTCTCGTTGTGATAAAAAAAACCAAACCCCCGAAGTGACGTTACAACAAATTATAAGTCTACTTGGAATTAGGAACAGCGATTTGTTTCCGCCTTCGGACATTTTTCTTTATATCTCACGATATCAAAAATGTACGAATGGATCTGAATTACAAAATTTGTCAAAAACTCATGGACCAAGAGTTTCATTAGAATATGGAAACAAAACTATAAAAATACATCAATGTCATCGGCAATCTGTGAAAACTCAGCAATATCTGCAGACGGTGAATTGAGGTCCCTCTACGACAAGATATCCAAAGGTTAATCTATTGAACTCCTTTTCTCAGTTTAAAAATGCGTCTATCAGAATGTGGGGATGCCTATTAAAAAATATCCTATTATATTCCAATATGTTAGATTTGACTGACATGTTAAAACAGGACCGGCTTCACGGTCTATACTAGTGGATATTCTGTATAGCCGGTACTAGAACTAAAACTGGTACTAGAAACTGGCAACTGGACCTATTTCTGAACTTTACGGTTTCAAGGAAATAATGGTAGCGTCTTCATTGAGTACTGAAAACTGTATAGTTATCATAGCTATCAGGTAGAAGAATTACCGCGAATTGTGTTTGAGTCTTAGTGTCAATTTTTCCTCCTCTGTTGATGATGGCGCGGATGATGAATGCCAGTGAATAAACTCGAGAGAACAAATCTAGTTGTTGTTCTTTAGTCACTTTATATCTAGTTTTCCAGATAACTCCGTACGCACCCATAAATTCTGCAATATATTCTCAGCATTTTCCTCTTTCAATGTATTTTTTAAAACAAAACTGACATTATAAATACACTCGCGAGCAAAAAAATCGGGTAAAGTACTACACTCGCGGTGAAAAATCTGTAGCTACTATTCTTTTCTGATTTTAGCATTTCGAAGCCATTAGTCTTGGCTGTATAATGAGTGGTCTATTTTTCATAGAATTATTTTGTAAAGATATATAGTGTGGCCTCCCTTGGCCCTAATAACAGATTCCAATTGTTTTGTAATGTATCGAATAAGTTTCTTTATTACAACTTGTTCGATGCTATCCCATTCTTCAGCTACGCGTTGGCAAATCCATAGCGTCAATTTCGACATCTGTATGTGACGGGCCTTAGGATGAAGTTTTCGCCGATGAATTGGCGTAGGAAACGCATTGTTTAGCTCTTAACCCTTTCGCTGCAATGCCAGTTTAAATAATAATCAACTCGCTTTTTGCTTCCATTGAAATACTCGCCTAAACCATCCAGGAACCTCCTCCAAAAGCTCTCTTTTTTCTGCATCACTTCGCGAATTTTTCACCAAGTCTTATGTAGACTCGTCCTCTTCTATCGCTCCCATGTAGGCACACTGTGGGGTCTCATTGTTCGTCAGTTCAATTACCGTGTTCTCTGGCAAATCATAGGTGGGTTTGGGTTAATTTGGGGCCGGTAGTTGTTTTTTTTTAGCTCAAGGTTAGCCGTCTTGTGTCTTCCTCTGTCTGTCCAGCCACTGATAGATACTCCTCGCGTTTTTCTGAGCTCATGTTGGACTTGAACACCAGTGCTAACAATTAATTCGTCGTCTCTCTCGGATCCGCGTACTTTTCTTCCGGAACCGCATTTTCGCTCTTGGAAACAGCAGACTGACTTAGTTCAGCGCACTGGCCACTTCTCGCTGACTTTAGCCTTGTGGCAATTGAGTAACCGCTTGAGAAGCTTTATCACTTGTGTTTATTTTTAGGTAGAGTACTTGTTTGTTGTAAACGTAGATGTGTATTGGTTGTTTGATGACTCACTAATAGTGGTGGGACAGGTATATAACATTTTTTACAAACATGAAAATGGCTCTAGAAAATCGAAAAATTATCCGATTTCCATAAATTTTTTTTTAAATCTTCGTTTTTTACGGCGGATTTACGAAAAAATTATGGGAATAGAAAAAATAAAAACTTATATTGGTTTTAAAGGCTTTAAATGTTCATGAAAATGCACTCATTTACGTATAATTGTTGATAACTTTTTTCCAATTAATCAAATGAAGTTATATTTTTTTTTTCATAATTGATACAAAAAACGAACAAATTGAAAAAAAATTCACACAAAAATGTTGATTTATCATGTTTTTACAATTAAAATTATTAACAATTTCTCTCAAAATTGACTTTTTCTCACATATAATCGTTTGTACCTTTTATTTATTAATTTTCAAAATATTCGTTTTTTTGTAGATTAACAAGAAAACATATGAACCTTGTTTGATGCTTGGCACAAAAGTTATATTATATCTCAACATAAAATCATAAGTGAGATATTTCCTATATTTTTTCACATAAATTCGGTGTAAAAACGGAGATTTTAAATAAAAATTTATCGAAATCCGATGATTTTTCCATTTTCTAAATCGTTTATGAAAAAATGTAAAATCAGAAAAACAGATGAAACCTTTAATTGAGATAAAAAATGAACAAACAAACAATTTTCAATTTATTTTCTCCAAAATGTTTATTTTTTATGTAGATTGACAAAAAATATATATAAATTGCGTTTGATGCTTTGGAAAAAAGTTATATGCGAAGAAGTGAGTTTATGAAATATGAAATCTCCAGGTGAGATATTTCCCATATTTTTTTTCATGATTTTGCGGCAAAACCGAAGATTTAAAAAAAAAGTTCATCGAAATCGGATGATTTTCCGATTTTCTAGATCGTTTATGATAAAATTTAAAATCAGAAAACCATATGAAATCATTAAGTGAGATAAAAAAATAATAATCAAATGTTTTCCAATTTTTTTTTCCAAAATGTTCGTTTTTTGTGCAAATTAACAAAAAAATATATGAACTGCGTTTGATGTTTCGTAAAAAAATTATATGCGAAGAAGTGCGTTTATGATCACATTTAAAGCCATAAAACAATATGAAATCACCAGGTCGGATATTTCCCATATTTTTTTTAATAAATCCTCGGTAAAAACGAAGATTTAAAAAAAATTGTCACAATCGAATGATTTTTCGATTTTCTAGAGCCAGAAAACGAGGGGACCGCGAAAGTATAAAATTACCCAATATTTTATATCATTTTGAAGCTAATACTACTAGCTACAAGATTTTACTAAGAAAAATATAATTTCATGTTCAGTTTTTTTGCCAGTAACATGCAATTGCAGGGATGTCGTCTGAGTCGATTTTTTTCATTTTTTTCGGTGTTTGTTGAGTGCAATAAAGATGAAGATTTAAAAAAAACGTGAGCAAGTCTTTCAAAATCATTGATAGTTCCATAGATTCTGACAATTAATATATCCAAAATCAATGTTCTATCAAAGCCAACAAAACGACTATTACTTAAAAAGTGTAATATTTGTAGATAACTCAATCAAGTAAATAATTGCATATTTATTATCTGATGTTTTAGTTTGGATTGGAGATTATTCCAGAAATTATGTTTGCACTATAACCAAAATTAATCTGTTTTGTAACAACAAATTTTTTGTCAATATCGAAGGTACATTAATTTAATTGACCAATTAAAAGAAAATAATGTTTGAAACCTCCATTTTAATATGGTGTCAAGAAACTCTCATTCCTAAATTTCTGATAATACCTTCATCATATAAAAAGTGTCTATGCCTTTATTAGATTTTGTAATCCTGTTAACTGGTTATCAGTATTAAGTAATTATGTTTAACATTATTGTTTACAAATTAGTTTGATATGTATATTGCATAGGACGATACGCCATTGGTTAGTTACGAACCCCAGAGACGCCTGTGGTCTATCCTATCCCCTATCACATTGTTATCTAACAGCGTAATACCACCAAGTATTGATTTGTTTTAAAGTTAATAATACCACCTACCTCTCTCTTTCTCCCCGCAATTTACTTCGTTGTCTCCTCTTTCCTCCACCGCTGTACATAATGGGAACAATTACTTCAACTGTGTTGTGTAAACTACTTTTGTGATGGGCTTTTATCAGGTCATATTTAGATTTAAAACTCTCACCCTTATTGATATTGATTTATGGGGTAGTTTGTTTGAACGTTATACTTTATAAAGAATGTTATATAACCGAACTTTTATTTACTTTATAAATATAAATATATGTGTTAAAAAATATTGATTAAATTTAGACATTTTAGGTTCTGCTATTCACACATTTGTATTAGCAAATATTAATAGTTCGTTCTTATTAGATCGTTTTTGTAGATTGGTCTCGGTCTGTTTTAATCTCGAACCTTGAATCATCAATCAGGTCCGACTACCCATTAAAGAAACCCAGGAAACCCAACCAAACAAATAAGAACTACAACAGCTTGTCAATTCTACAGACGAGGAAGATAGCACTAATAAGTTCAGTTAGAAGTTAGGAAATCCATTTACCCGACTACCATTTGTTTCAGACCGAAATTATTTCACAAGAATACCAGAAGACAGATTGATAAAGTTTTCATCTACACCAAGTGATATCGTGGCCCGCACATTCAGAAACGGTACAGAAAAAAATAATATCAATGTTGGAGAAAGCAATCAATACACCGAGTCAATCGTTCTGGACTTCACCAATTTGGGTAGTTCCCTAAAAAACCAATACTCCTGAAAAAATTAAATAGTGAGCAGTAGTCAACTACTGCAAGATCAACGAGAAAACGATAGATGACAGATACCCAATTCCAAAAATCATAGATACCTTAGATAAACTAGAAACATGTCACTACACCACCCTCGATCTTGCCAGCGGGTTCTACCAGATAGAAATTGTAGAGGACAATTGCAGGTCGCTATGATTACTTCAGAATGCCATAAGGACTCAACAACGCGACAATCCAGAAAGTAATGGACAATTTTCTTAAAGTGTAAGGGAAATTTGATGTGATTTACATGTTCTAACTTAATCAAACTCAGACCGACACAATTTATGATTTTGTAGAATTTTAATTACTTGACAAAATAAATTCAAATTACAAGCGAACTGAAATACATGCATTAAAATAAAACTTAAGGTAACAGCACTTAAAAATGTCAGTAGCAAGACCGCTAACCATTCATAACGAAAAACCGCAGTTGGGATTCTTCAACAAAATTTGTCTGGTATACAATTGTCGTCTCCACATCTCTACACGAACATATTGTCATTCTAGGAAAAATATTCAAAAGATTCAAAATGGACATTTCTAGAAAATATCCTTTCACTCCAGAAGGACTAAATTAAATCTAGATAAAATCGAAGCTATTTGATGACTACAATATTCTAAAAATGCTTAAATAAATCATAAGATTTCTGGGATTAATGAGCTTGCATAGAAAATTCATCCAAGACTTTGCCAGGACAACAAAACCTTTAACTGCATGCTAGAAGGCGGACGCGAAGGTATTCTATTTGTGTGTGATAAGGAACCCATCATTAAGAAATGTACAGAGTTGTACTTAATATAATAAGCGAAGATAATTTAAGTAAAATTAAATACAAAGATGAATTTGTTAGTTCAAAGTGAATACAGTGAATACAGTAAAATCATACTTGGGAATAATTTTTTAACCTCACAGCTATGCACATTTCCTGGAAAATTCTAAAATTATGTCGTAACAATTTTTCTCCTGTGTGTTTCGGGACTTGATACAATTCGGGAGTGAGTAGATGACGTGAAAAAAATGCTGTGTCATAAGAAAATTTTTAGGTTATATGCCTTTAACCCTTAGACCGGAACACCTTCGCTATCTCTTACAAGAAAAACACAGGTCTGAGAAACTGGTAGTTTTATTTTTAATTAAAACTTCTCTGACAGCAATATTATCATAATTCATTAAATTTGAACATATTTTAAATTCAATATTTTTTACATGAAAATGTTTTTTCATTATCCCCTTTTCACAAAAGTTCATTAAATAATTAGGTGCAGTTAGTTTTATTTTGTCTTCGATTGAACTAACTAAAAAAAAGCTAAAAGAAATGTAACTAACAATTAAAACTGACTAAAAAATAAAAAAAAACCCAAATAATTAAAATAACATATTTATTATAAAATGTAAACTGTACGTATTAAGAAAATCTAGTCACGTACAGTGTAGGAACTATATATTTGTACAATCGATATCACAGAATGATTAAAAGACTAGAAACACAATATATAAAAAGAAGAATATAAAATTAAAAAAAAACACAACCATACCGTACAAAACATCAGAAAAAATCCCCATCCTTTGACAACAATTAAAAAGAAATGAAAATAATACAAGTAATTACAATATTCAATTGAATCATTTAACAAATCAAAGTTTTGGTACAAATATATTATATATTACTCTAAACACGTTGGTGTTTCACACAGAACTCACTTATAGTTTGTCTTCCTCTTCTTTTGGTATGGGCAATATCTACGGTTTTTTTTTCTCAAGCCTGGCTGTCCATATTTTTAGACTTCCGGCTTCATTTTCTTTCGTCTTGGTCCTTTTTTCCAAAGCTCTAGTACTTCTCTGCTGAGGAACTACCTGATTCTCTGAAGAATCTATTTGTATTTGCTCTACTAACGAGTTCAAAATGATTTCCCTTAGTAGTCCGGTCAAATTAGAACAAAAAATAAGAGTGAAGCTACATAAATTCCCATCAAGCTGAAAATCAGTAAAATTGTTTAAAATACAATTGAAATTGAAATTTGAATGTTCCCCATTATTTCGGTGTTTGGAAAAACCATAAGTTTTATCATGAAAATACCTCAGACGAAAATTGTAGATCATAAAATTATCTACAAAAAATGTTTCAATACTTTTTTTCCTACGAGCCACCGTTTCTGAGATATAACGATTCCAAAAGTTGTGAAAGTTATAATGTTTCAGATTTTTTCTGTCGTTTTTAATGACTATAATGATTGCTCGAGAAATACCAAAGCTGCAGAACAACATCTTCGAACTTTAGCAACATCTTCGTCAATTGATAATTTATTTGATGAACAGTTCCACCCAGTCAACAGAAATTTCGTACAAATACTCACAAGAAGTCTCGGTTCATTTCAACGTTGTAAGGAAAGTTTACTGCTGAAAATATATTGGTGAAACCATTAAATACGACAAATTTTACAACTTTTTGAATCATTATATCTCAGAAACGGTGGCTTGTAGGATGTTTTTTGTAGATAATCTTATGATCTACAATTTTCGTTTAAGGTATTTTTATGATAAAACTCACCGTTTTGCTGAAAATTGTGAAAAACTCATTTTTGTGACCTTTGACCTTAAATAAAATTTTTTCCATATTCAAAATGATGGGGAATAATGAAATTCTATGGTGTATTTTAAACAATTTAACTGATTTTCAGCTTGATGGGAATTTATGAAACTTCAAAGGTCTAAATTGACCGGATAGCCACTGAGGTAAATTTGGAATCTCAAGTCGCCGTCTTAAGTGATTTTGAACCAATGACAATCCAAGATTCTCAATTAAATCAAATCTTTCCATTTTTTTCATATTTTCGTAATATGTGAATAAAACATAAGAATTGCTACAGCTTACAGATATAAGATGATGAAATATAACTAAGGACCATCTTTTCGTTCTTGTTTCAAACACACGTATTTTGATTTTTTTGTTGTTGCATGGTAAAGCAATGTGAATTATTTCCATCCATATATGTTTGAGTCTACTGCTCTACTAAACTTTGGTAGAAACTCCACTGGAAGTTCAGGCTTGTTATTACTGTGCCGGCAACGGTCAATGAATTATCCTACAGTAGCTGGGCGAGATCTACGGACATAAACCAATTATCAACGGTTATATTTCTATTGGAATCGCATAGAGGTTTTGATAGACGGATCACAGCTAAGGTTGGTTTCTTCAATCTTCTTTTTGCAGAGCTCAATCCACGACCATCACTCCTAAGAAGATATACGCGATTCGAAAGATAAAAATATCTAGCATCAGCCAAGCACATTATTTTGATACCGTACTTGGCCGGTTTCTTTGGCATGTACATTCTGAATTTGCAACGTCCTCTAAATTTGACAAGTGTAGTTTTTACAGCAATTTTCAATAAATGTATGGATTACTTCAGAAATGGCTGCGCAACGCCCGTATCAAAATGTTGCATCTCTTTTCCGACATAACTGTCCTGTATATAGGTCTGCCAGTGGGACGAGTTGAAAACAGGGATTCTCTGGACGACCTCTGAATGCAATACACCAAAAAGAACTTTTATCTCGTCTTTATTAGTTTCTTTTGTCTAATTTCACTTCAATATTGGTATGAGAGACCCGCATAATCACTTACCTTAACAAGAATACCGGCTTGTGTATCTTTGAAAATCGTGCACTATGACCCGGAGGTTGGTGAATTCGAAAACTTACGGGGTGGTGTATGATTAATAATGGATGTGTGTATATGCACCGGCCAACGGTCAAGGGAACAATATGTCCGGTGCATATACATACATCCATTATAAATCATACACCACCGCGAATCCGGCAAAAAACACGGTCCGTTGTCCGGTGAAGAAAACGGACGTCTATATGCGCTCTAAGGGTTAAATCTGCGAAATCAGAACTTATATTTAAGTATATTTTATTAATTATACATTCGAACATTTAATGAATGATTACGTATATCCACGTAGCGTGTTAAACGGAATAAATAGTTCTATAATACTATCTGAAGGCCAGGGGCGGCTCATGCCCAATGGTTAACAATCCGTAACTTTTACAAGGACAAATCGATAAAATTTATGGTTAAGGAGATATGTAGATTTTTAGATCCTTGTAAATGCCAAGGAAATCATTCGTTTAAAGGAAATTATCATAAATTGCAATTTTTGCAATCGTTATAATTTCTCTTTTGTCAATGAATTATATTAGTGACGGTTTTGATATTTCTTTAAATGTTTTAATATGAAATTATTTCTCAATACTATAACTTACTCCGCTTTAATTCCCTAATTTTAGCTCTAACAAGACCTCACATTCACCTCTATACAACTGTACTGTAAATACCTTATTATTAATTTTGTGTATAATCATCACGTGAATAAAGTTTTATCATTATTACTGTGTTGGCTTTCGCACTGTAGTTTATTTGAATTAATTATTTATTAAGCGCTTTTTGTGATCAGAATTATAATGTAGGATCCTGTTTGTTTCATCTAGAACTCTCAGAGTTGCTTCTTAATGTAATGTAAGGAAGCGAATCAAAGATGGATAATAATAAAATGAATTATCTGGATCAGTACACGTGTATTGCTTTGAGAAATTAGTCACGTAATAAGAATTTTGATTATAAAGCCGCGTCAAATTTAGTATTCTAAGTAATGATATATGATTGTATGGTTTTGAAGGAACTGAACGGTTTCAAAATTTGATTCTTAAGCCAGTCAACAAGTTTTAAAACGTAAAATATAAAGGTACCAGAATTATGAGCAGTAGGAATCACCTTTAGAAAAAAGTTTTTAAAGATCAAGCTATTAACAAAATAAGATGAAAAAAAAGTTTGCAGTTTTTCGCTAAAAACTCAAAAAGTTTTAATATTTGAGGAATCCATGAAAAGTTCTTTGAAGAGAAAACATTTCCAAACTCCCGGAACTGTATCTGCATTATTTATAATTTTAATTTAGCGCTGAAAATAGGGCTCTGCGATGGTCGGACGTCGCTAAAGAGAACGCATCGGGTGAAATAATTTTTTTGTAGCATATAATGTTAATTTGAAATTTAAAAAAAATATGTTAGTATGTTGAAAAAATCTCATAATTTTGGGTACAAAATACAAGGCGCTTCAAATGAAAGTTCACCTTGGTATGTCAATCGGTAGCCTGGCTCTTAGGTATTTAGTCGGTATGGAGTGTTTTTAGGAAGCGGACCGTGCGTTTTGCGTGCTGGAGTTTTACAATAGCGGTACTTTGGTAACTATAGCGCGTAGAAACGCGGATAAATCAAAATACTAGCGCCCAAGGTCTTCGAAAGAGTGCTGTCGCTTTAAACGTGCATAGATCATCATTATTTCGAATTTCAAAGAAAGATTTGAGGTTGGACCCTTACAAAATTCAGTTGGTTCAAGAACTGAGACGTCACGATGCTGGTCAGCGGCTCGACTTTGTAAACCAGATGATTGAGCGCTTTTCAACGTTTGCCAACGTCTTCTTTCCAGATCAAACTCATTTCCGTCAACAATCTGCTACAGGAGTGCAACCAATCCAAAACACAAACATCAGAAACACCTACTTTCGTCTAAAATGACTGTATGGACTGCGAGGTTAACGCACAGTTACAGTGAATTCAGAGCAGTTATGTGCAGATGTTTGACGACTCGTTTAGACTTGAACTGAAAAATTTCAATGGTTACAATTAAAGAAAATGACTATTGCAGGACGGATCAATAACAAACGGAACAAATGCTCACAAGTTCGTAAACTTTTGGTTTCCGAAATATATAGAAAATAAGTGGCCTTCACGTAGTCTTGATTCAACACCTATGGACTTTTTCCTGTGGGGTTATGTCAAATATAAAGCTTATGCTAACAAACCTATTTTCCTGGCGCAATTAAAAGAAAATATCTATCACAAAATGGCAGCCATCACGAAGAATACCTGCCGAGCCGTTATAGTCAACTTTAGTGCTCGATTAAATGATCGTGAGCGCAACGGCGGTGAGCGCAACGGCTTACATTTGGACGATGTTATTTGTAAGTAATAAATTCCTGTATTCTAATATGTAACAAACAACTCACTTGTCGTAAAATGGTTTTTTTGAAATGTGAAATTTCTTTTGAGACATATTGTATTTAACATATATTTCCGAATCATGAATGAAACTTCTCTTTTTTACTCAAATTATCGGCTTAGTAACTAATAAAGTTGATAAATCAAACTAAATGGAGGGTCCCTTTTTCATCAACTCATTCGGTCTTGAAGTCTTGGTATTCATGTATTTATTTTTTTATGGAGATTGTGACTTTACTTGTTGCTTTTCTTACCACCCTTTCTGCTCTTTATTAAGTAAAAAATATCATTTTTTAATTTTTTACATTCGGCTATAGTACGGTAAATGCTTCAACATGATATTTTGGTTTTGAAAAATGCGAATCATTGCATGCTTAAGGATCTGTCCAACGTATTGATACAAACAAGTCTGCTATATGGATCCTAGAGCCGATCCTGTCCGATTGTAGTAGGGAAATTCTAAAATTCGGCAAAGGCGCGGCGCCTTTGATGTACGTTGTTAATACGCGGAATTCGTTTGATGTTTGTTTTATATCATCAGTACTTTGTGTTATTTCTACATGACCGGAATATGAAAGCTCAGTTGCCGATTGAAACATCATTGCCTTGGCTATCCATGAGTTCCAGGAGGAACTTCCATCTAAGGCGGGTGTAATGTTACGAACGAGCTCGCGAATTGGGTCCTTAAGCCGGCTATTATGAAATTCTGAAATTCGGCGAAGGCCGCAACCTTTGAGTACGATTAAAAGATTAAAATACCAAGAATTCTAAAATTCGGTGATGTTTGCTTTTAATATAACTTTTTCTACAGCTGGCAGTTTATTTACATTTATTTTGTTTCTTTTGAATAATTTCTAGGAGGCTATATTTATTTATTTGTTTTTTTTCTTTATTTTTCTAGAAATTTTGAGAGTTCTTTTGGGATATATATATATATATATATATATATATATATATATATAAGGAGTTTGAGTAGCGCAGTTAGCTCAGTTTAAAATAAATAGTCGTAGTGAACAAACCGAAATAGACAATAATCAAAGAATTTAAATAAATTATTTAAGTTATTTTTAAAGTCACCCCACCAATATAAATAATAAAGGAAAACAAAACAGTATTTCAATGAAAGGACTAACGTCCAAAAAATAAACGATTTTTTTGTATTGTTATTACAACCTGCTTTTTGTTACAAAACTATTGCGCAATATGTTATTTCCCACTGGAACAACTAATTTAAGATTTAAGATTAACAAAATCGGGAATATATTTAGTAATAATTATTATGTTTATGAATAAATT